>NW_027187419.1:91812120-91900161 GCF_028583685.1 Petaurus breviceps papuanus | reverse complement strand
TATATATATATATATATATATATATATATATATATATATATATATATTATTGCAGTTTTCTAAGTCAACATGTGGACCACAGGATCCTTATGGATATTTTAGTGGCCCCATTTCTATTTGTGTTTGACACCACTGGATTATATAATCCTAAGGCACTTTGGTCATGGAAAGGGCAATGAATTTGGTGTCAGAAGTATGAGGTTCTAATACCAGTTCTGCTACTTTCTTACCTCAGTGACCTTGGGTAAGTCACTTAATTAATTTGGGCCTCACTTTCCTCATCCTTTAAATCCAAGAGATTGGACTCATTGACCTCAAAGTCCCCTTCCTGTTGTGAATATATGAACCTATGAGGTCATGCCCCTTCTGACTCTAAAATTCTGATCCCTGATGCTACTGCTATGTTAAGTAAATAGCAGTTATATGTTTTAGACCCCAAGAAATATGTACTTTGTTTCTGTCCTTGTCAAACTATCTAGCACTCTTCTGTGGACCTAATGAGAGATAAGTATTTAAGAGATATATTAGGGCAACTTGGTGGCACAACTTTAGGGCTGGCCCTAAAGTCATCAAGACCCATATTCATGAGTTCAAAACACTTATTAGCTGTGCGACCCTAGGCAAGTCACTTAACCTTGTTTGCCTCAGTTTCCTAATCTGTAAAGTAAACTGGAGAAGGAAATGGCAAACCAGTATCTTTGACAAGAAAACCTCAAATTGGGTCACAAAGAGTCAGACATGACTGAACAGTGTCAACAAAATATATCATTTCAAGACCAGTCATCGTGTGTTTTGTATGGGGAAAATTAAGATTAGCCTTCTGCGTTTTTCTCTTTTTCTTTTGTGTGAAAGAATTCAAAGCACTTTGCAAATTCTTTGCCAGATTCTTGTCTTATAAAGAACAAGTCTTAAAGAAAATAAAATGTTGAATACTGTGCCGTGTGTTCATTTCAATCAAGTGAAGTGAAAAGAAAAGAAAAAAGTATTTGGAGAGGGCATGTGCATTATTATTCTGCTTGTACTCACTGAGCCCATTCACCTTTTCTTTTGTCCCAATCTCCCCTTATTTTATCTCTGTGTGATTGGGATCAATTTTGTTGTTTTAAATGGCTTCTTAATTTTAATTAACCTTTAATCTAAGTGCTCTCATTCTTAAACTGCTTCCTTAACAGATGCTTCACTTTTCTTTGAGCTACCTGGTCATGAACCAAGTACCGTCCTGATACTGGCAGATGGTGCTCCTTATTCTGATTGTGCTGAAACACCTGAGTTAACCATAACATCACTAAAATGTAGGTGGCGGGAGCTTGTTTCCTTTGGCTGCTTTGCTTAAGATGACATTTATCAAAATTTTAACTTACTGACTTTTGTTTCTTCTAAAATTCTTATAAAAGGGCCATTTCTTATAGAAACGATGCTTCTTACTTTCACTTGTAATATTATGCAGGTTTTAGACTTATTTGATTTTTCTTCCATTTCTTCCATTCAGACTTGCTTTCAACTTCATAGATGGAGATAAGCTGACTAAGATGAATGAAGTTCTGAATTTCTAACTTCCCTTCTGGCTTAATTCTTCTGCTTTCTTTTGTACTGTTTCCTGTTTGATGACGTTTGTAACTTTCATTTCTGTAGGATGTTGTATTCAGGAATTTGCCTTATCTTGATACATCCTTGTAATCCTAGCCCTGAATTTCCCCCCCAAACTATGCCTGCCTGTTGATTTCCTTCTAAGTTAATTATTGAAATATTTTTGTAACATTTATAAAAAATTCACTTTTGCTTAGTTCTGCAAATTTTTTTCTATTAAATATTTTCAAAGTTTTTCTTAAGAATACTATTAAAATTATTTAAAATACTTCAATTAAGTCCCTAGTAAGCACAGTTTCTACATGAATTTATTCTTTTGACAAATGTATTCTTCAAAAGTGTAAAAAACTTTATAGATGGAATGACATAGATTATAATCATAAAATTTTAAAACATCTTAGAGTCCACCGTGTCCCACCTTCCAGCCAATAAAAACTCAAGATACTTAGATTAGAGAAGGGAACATTCAGTGACAGAGATAAGAACTGGTCTTACTTTTCTGAGGAATTAGACATTTTGTCTGGTCAGTGGAGGGAAGTGACACAAAAAGGTAGATTTAAGTCACTGATGTCAAGAAAAGCTCCCTAGTGAATAGAACTGTCCAAAAATGTAACATATTTAAGAAATTAATTATTTGGAAGATGGCTGTCCCAGGAGGTCTTCAGGCAGAAGCTAGATGTATACTTATATGTTATGTTGTAGAGGGGATTCTTTCAAAGGTGAGTTGGATTACATAGCTCCTGAAATTGTTTCCAAGTCTGAAATTCTGTGATTCTTTTCCGTGACCCCAGCTATTTAGCTTCACTACTCTTGTTTTTCTGTGTTTTGTTTGTTTTTATATGTGAGTCTGAAATTTAGTCTATGATATTTATTAAAGAAAACAATCTTGATACTTTCAGATCTGTGGAAATTGGTATTGACCAAATGGCAAAATTGCCAATATTCTTTTTGAACAAAGGAAATATAATGAAACTTATTTAAAAATAAAACCCAAACATCACAATTTAAAAAAAATTATTTTCAAAATTGTTTTATGAACCATATAAGTACTATATAAGCATTAGCTATTATTATCATTAGAACAAGAATGGTTCTTGACTTAAAAAAAATACTTAAAGCATCTCAGGATATATCTCCAATTAGTGAAGAAAAATTTAACCCCCTGATAATATCTTGAATCAAATGTTTTTTAATCTGACTCTCAGGTCTTGATAATTTAATTCGTTGAGCCCAGTTCTCCTAGTGGGTACATTTTGCCTAGAAATAAGTTTGCTTCATTAGAAATCTGTTATTAGGGTAGGACATTAAAAATTTTCACAAACGATTCTTCAGTAGCTTGAAAAAGTTGACATTTTCTAAACCACCTTCTTTACTCTTAATACAAGTGTGTAGAAGAGTCTGACTGTTAGCATGCACTTAAAAATACTGTAGGTCAAATTAGGATAATTAGTCAATGGACATTTATTAAACATCTATGTGCTGCTAGGCACCCAGGATATAAATTCAGGGAATCAATATTTACTTACTGTCAGGTAGCTTACATTGTAAGGGGGAGGTGATAATTACTACATAACTAGACAGATTAGTAGATAGTCTAAGTGTATAACTATATGCAATATAAATATATTGAGAATAAATACACAGTTAAGTTCAAGGTAATTTGGGAGTAAAGGCTCTTTCACTTGGCTGGCAGAGTCAGGAAAGGCTTCATGTAGAAAGTTATACTTGAACATTGAAAGGAATTGCAGGATCCTAAGAGGCATGTGAGGAAGAAGAAGTACCTTTCTGGCATGGGCAATAGCAGTGCAAAGACATGGACACAGAGGTGAAACTGTGTGGTAAGAAAACTAGTTTGACAGAATCTCAGGAAATCTCAGGATCTCAGTATTGTACAGTGAGGCTGGAAAAAATAGATTAGGGTACAAAGTTGTGAAGGGCTTTAAAAGCTAAACAGATAAGTTTATATTTTTTCCTATTAGCAAGAAGGGGCCGGTGGAGGTTGATGAGGACTGGGATGTTCAGATCTTAATTTAAGGAAAATCACTTTGGCAGTTATGTGTTGAATGAACTTGAATAGAGAGAGACAAGTCAGGAAGACCAAATACAAAAATGTCATCATAATCTCAGTCAAAGTGAATGAGGGCCATAAGATGGTGGATATGAGAGTCTAGAAAAGGAAGCTGATTGTGTATGGTTTGGTAAGGAGTCAAAGATAATTCAGAGATTACATACTTGACAGACTGGAAGAATGGTGGTACCTTTTATGGAAATAGAGAAGTTTGAAAGAGAGAAACACTTTTATAGTACTTGCTACATCAATCAGTTGAGCATTTGTTGACACCTATTGTGTTAAGTACTTGGTATATAAAGACAAAAATGAAACAGTCCGTGCCTTCAGGTTGTTCCTGAGGGAAGACAACATGTACACATGTGAATAATAAATAAAGTTAGATGGGAGAACAGTAATAAGAAATATCTCATGTAGGATGTTGTATTCCAGCCAAGCTTTGAAGAGAACTAAGGATTTTAGGAGAGAAGGGAGTACATTTTAGGCAAGGGAGATGACCAGACTGAACATGGAATATGTGCATGAAGAATAGCAAAAAGACAGTTTCTCTGGACTGTAGAGTACTTGAATTAGTCCAAATAAGTACTTTATTTCATTTGTTTTTTATGATAGTGACTTCATGTCTTCCTCTGGTAAAACTGTATTCTGGTATCCTTCCTTACTAGGGAGGAGACCCTAGGTTATCAAACGTAATGACAATGGAGCTCAAGCCTTGCCCTGTCCTAGGAAGCTGTAAAGGCTGTGATGTGATCTCAGGCTGGACTTGGTTATAAACTGTGTCTGTGTACTGGCTGCAGAGTGATGGATTTTTACAGCCACAGCATTCCTCTAAGACCTCCTATTAACTTGTTAATGTTTTTTAAAATACTTAAACTTTTATATTAAATTATCACTTAGGAAAAAAGAAACAGGTATGTTTTTGAAGAACTAAATTTTTGTTGTCTTTGAGTGTTCTTCTTCCCTAACCCCTCTTAATTCTAGTGAATTCTAGTACCTTCCCTCTGTTAATTATTTCCTATTTATCCTGTATATAGATTGCTTTGTATATATTTTTTTCATATTGCCCCTACCTTCCCCATTAGATTGTAAGCCCCTTGAGAGTAGGAACTGTCTTTTGCCTTTTTGTATCCCCAACCTGGTACACCATAGGTACTTAATAAATGTTTATTGATTGATTGAATGTGAATAATATTGTCTTATGAAAAATAAAATAATAAAATTTTTCCCATTATATTTTTATATGTGAAAAGCTTAACTACTTCAACTTTAAAATTCAGGTTTAGTCTATAGCTGTTTTCTTGCATGCTGTATGTGAAAATGAGGAAAATCTTTTTTAATAATATTGATATACTTTGTAGTTCAAAAGTGCTTACACATTACATGCATCTCATTGTATTATAAAAGTGATCCTGTAAAGCAGGTAATGCAACTATCACCATGCCCCATATTAGTGATGAGGAAGCAGCTTTAATAAGATTTCATGCAAATATATTTAATCTTTGGATTTTTTAATTGTATTGGTTTCCATGAAACTGAATCATAGACTCATTCACCTTCACATTGTTATTTCCTGTTCTGTTACTTCCTTCTTCCCTTCTCCTCCTCTACTACCCCTAGGGAAATCACAATCAAATCATCATTATTGATAAGGTATATTAATGTACCCACCCTATCATTCAACTCACCAGCTTTGTGACTTCCTGGACCATGACTCCATTCCCTATCCACCACTCCCCTAGAGGCACAGTACTTGGCATGTGGTTAGTTTTTAATCAATGCTTTTCATTCACTCATTTATTTAGATCTGTATTGTGATGAAATAAAATTTTAATAGCCAACTCTTTGTTTTTTTTTTTTAATGGAGGAGATAAATATAAGATTCAACAGAAAATTCAGACCTCATTTCAACTTTCCACTTTCAGCTCTTTTCCTAATTAGTTTTAACAGAGCTGAAAAGACCCAACTTTTCCTGTCTCCTTTTGGCTTTCCTGTCACCAAGTGGAGATGCTGAGGTGCAATAGAGAAAGGAGAGAGAACAAGAAGAAGGAAAATTAAGCTTATTCACTTTATATCTAGGAAGAATTAAGAATTGAATAACAGTCTTTGTCATTAGATTAAGTAGTCATACAAATTGGCATCTTTCAGAATGTTCTTAATAAATATATAGATGATTTGATTATCTAAAATAAATTACTTAAATATTACAGAATATTTTTGCTATCTTGTTTCAGGTATTAAATTTACCCAGTTTTGTTATTTCAAGAATATATTTAATTAAATTTACTTTGCAATTTAACTTTATGGGAATTAAATTTTGTTTTAAAAAAATAAAACATTGCTTAAAAACTTAAAGATGTAGAATGTTATTTTAAGCATGTTATATTATGAAAAGCATTTGATTGTTTTGAATAGTTTCTTAATTCTTACAAAACTATCTTTTCACAGTCTTCTTATTCTGATATCTGTAGCTTTTGACACTGGTAGCTACTATTTCTTCCTCAATTATTTTTCATTGTTTATTGTCCATGACACTTCTTTCTTCATTCTCCCTGAATGTTCCTTCTTTCTCCCCTTTGCTGGATCATCATTCATCTTATGCTTCTTTAGTACTGGGGACCCCCAGGCCTTTGGATCTGGGTCTTTTTTTCTTTCCCCTAACTTCCCTTTAGTGATCTCATCTGTACTTGTGAATTCAAGTATGAGCTCTACCTCTCTCTTAAATGTAAATCATATATTCCTAGCTACTTGCTAGACACTGCTTGCTATGTGGTGTGTAAAATTTCCCACGTTCACACCCACCCTTTCTGCCCTTTTTCCAAACTTTATTCTTTCTTCTGAAGACCTCGCCACCCTTCCACCCACCAAGTTTCATGATCTCAGTTATCCTCTACTCTTTTCTCTTGCATACCCCCATAGTATTGACTCTATCTCCACAGCATCTTTTGCATCCATCCTCTTTGCCCTACTGACATGTAGTGGTTCCTACGTGGATTCCTTGCTTCTAGTCTGTCCCATCTCTAATCTATTCCTCACACATCAGCCAAACTAATTTTCTTTAAGTATGACCATGTCGCTTTCCTTCTCGAAAGCTTTCAGTCACTTCATTCCTTCTAGGATAATACATGAACTCCTCAGCCTAGCATCAAAAACCTTTCATTATTTGCTGCTAACTTACCTTTCCAGCATTATTTCTTATATCTCTCTTACTCCCTGTACAATCCAATCTAACTGGGCTCCATCTTTTCCTTCTCTTGTCACTGGCTTCCCCCGCATGGCTCTTTCCTAATCACTGCCTCTCAGAATCCTAGCTTTCTTTGAAGGATAGCTTAGGTGTTCCTTTCTCTAGTCTATCTAGTCTGTTCTGTCTCCCTCTTCCTCTCCAAATTGGATTGTATTGCACTTACTTTTCTGTATGTTGTATTACCTCCTAACCTCAAGTAGAACCTTGGGGGCAGGAACTACTGTTTTCTTTGGTTTTCTTATGACTTAGCATAGAGGCTTGCATGTAGTGTAGATGCTTCATAAGTGATGGTGGTGGGGTTGGTATTGAGTCAGATTTATTTTGAAAAGCCTAATGAACCTTAACTTTTTTAGAAAAAATTACATTCTCAGCATAATTTCATATGATAAATATTTTACTAGTTATTACCATATTTGTTACAGCTGGAATTAGCTCTGAGTACAGCCTTGAAGAAATAGATGAAAAAGAAGAATTGAATGTTCTCCATAAGGAAGAGAGTGAAAATGTTTCTTCAAAGTCACAAGAAAATTCTTTTATATCTATGGATGCAACAAAGAATGAAAAAGAAGATACTACATCAGAACTTGGCATTGTTACTAGAGAGTGCCCAGAAAGCTCTAAGGAAGAAAAACAAGAAAATAGAAACACAGATGGAAAGTAAGTAACCTAGATACTGCAAATGTTGTTGGTGGTTTATTTTATGGATACCAGGCTTCTGAAATCTAGATTCAATATTTGAAATACAAATAGCCAGCTTACTCGTTTAAAATACTTTATAACTTTTATCATCCCTATGAAAATATTTATTAAAAGTCCCTAAATGGTGGGGTACTCTGCTAGGAAAGGCAAAAACCAGAACCAAATCTAAAGCACTTGCCATCTTGGAGATTTATAGTTTAAAATGTTACTCCAGCTTATTGTAGGCTTGTAACCTCCATCTGGGCTGCTAGGTGGCATAGTGGATAGAGTGCTGTGCTTTGAGTCAAGAAGACTCATCTTTTTGTGCTCAGATCTGACCTGAGACACTTATTTGCTGTGTGACCCTGGGCAAGTCACTTAACTTTGTTTGCTTCGGTTTCCTCATCTGTAAAATGACCTGGAGAAGCAAACCACTCTAATACCTTTGCCAAAAAAATAACCAACCTAATTGGGGTCACAAAGAGTCAGAAATGACTGAAAAACGGCTGAAGGATTGAACTTGCTTCTGAGTCTTGGAAAGTGCTTGGTGATCATCTCTCTATTTTGTAAAAAATGGAATTCCCCATTTGAATATCTCGAGGCATCCTGGTATTAAAAACCAGCAGAGCTTAGTGATGTATACATTGTGACCAGGCAAGCCACTAAATCACAAAAACTTCCTCAAAAAGAGAATTTAAGGTCTTGTAACACCTCGCTTTTAAGTAAGGGAATTAGTAGTAGCAATACATTCCCCTTTGCCTTCAGCAAACAAGCTATGGTGTGAAAATGTTTCTAGTGCCTAGTCAGTAAAGTGCAATCCAAAACAAATTCTAGGCCAATTTAGGAGGGTTATTATAACCTGTTTTAGGATTTCATCTTCTGGACAAAACTGTTTTGGGAGAGAACAAACAGAACCAAAGGCTTGTAGACTTGGACTTTTTGAGCTGGAAGGAAACTTTAAAAGATTGATGAGAACAATTCATTTCCCATATTATATGCCTGACCTTGCTAGATTCAAGTTTGACTCTTTCAGTCTCTCCCCCTTCATTTTAACTGAGTTGGAAAATTGTCCAGTGTACTAAGCTCTTTCCTTCCTGCTCTCTATTGGTACTTCCATCTGAAATATAATGTTTCATAGCAGCATTTCCTCCCAGTTGTATTTTGTTTTATCAAGCTATTACATTTCCAGTATTTGGCAGAAACAGATGATTATTTTAGTCCATCTGTCTTCAGTATATATTGCCAATTTTCTTGTTCTTTGGGAGTCTGTGTGCACGTGCACTTGGGAGAGTGTTATTGATATAAGCATCCAATATACATTACTATATTTTACAGAGAACTACAGAATGGTACAAGTAGTAAAGATGCAGTAACTGAAAATGGAAGAAACTCCAAAATACTGGACCAAAATAAGAACAATGGTGAGTTATTCCAGCTAATTCTTAAGTATCATCTCTATTTACATTGTCATTATGCTAATGTAGCCCTTTTATTACTTCCTACTATTATTACTGTAGCAGTCTTTTAACTGGCCATCTCAAATCTAGTCTCTGCTCACTCCAGAGTATCTCATTCAATCCATTTGACCTCCATATCCCTGCCAAATAAATACTCTTATGAATCCTTTTGTCATGTCATGTTATTCCCTTGCTCAGAAGTCATCAGTGGCTCCCATTTCTGATTTCATTAAGTCTGAATTCCTCCACTTGGCTATCAGACCCTGAGCTCCTTGTGAACAGAGATTGTTTTTGTTTTGTTGGTTTTCTTTGTATCCCCAGTGCTTATGCTTATTAAATGCTTTGGGATGTGACTTCAGACACTTTTATGAGCTGCCTTTGCTCATACTTAGCCCTTGCACGGTATCTTCTTCAAAGACCAATGTTAAATTCCATTTCCTCAGTGAAACTTCATGTATTTCCTATGATCTCTCTATTGCCTCAGGTATGTTACTGTTGTTACCTCAGTTTGATTGTAATCATCATCTTGATGGCAGAGGTTGTCTCAATCTTCTTTTGAGTGACTGACCTATCATATATAACAGTGCTAGGTACTTAGTACTCTGTCAGTACATGATTTTCAAAAAAGAGATTCCTTATAAGTACAATAATTATTGTAAGGTATTTTTCATGGTGTTTTAATTACTTCAACTCTTCACAGAACCATGATTTTGTCAATGTGGTTAGTCCTTTGGCTGATGTAGATCAAATCCCCCCATGTCTTAGTATATGTATTTAATGAGTTGGTTTGACCAAAAAATCTATTACCCAGTAGCCAAGAAATGGTGATGTGTCTCTGAAAATGTAACTAGACTGGTTATCCAAATATAGGCTTATATTCTAGTTCCAAGCTCAAACTCAAAACCTTCTTAGTTTATTAGAATCTAGTAGGATTAGTTCTCCGTTGGCCTAACTTTGAAAGATGTACCTTCGTGCCACAATAAGACATTGAAGTGAGACTTTAGTGACGGTTTCTGAGTTAGCAAGGGGAAAGGGTACTTGTGTATTCTTATAATCCAGGCTGCTTTGTTAAGCTGTGATAGCTGTCAAACTTTTTGGGGAAAGAATATAACCATCTCTCAGCTATTGAGATTAATGGAGGGGCTTATAGATAATTAAACACAGCAACGAGTGATGCATGTATGTTTTGTTTTAGGTATGCATAAGATGTGTTTGACCTGTTAATTACAGAGAAACTGCCTGCGAATACCTGATTCAGAAACTGAAAGAATGATTTGCACAAGTTTCCTTGTCCTATTTTTCTTTTTGCTTCAACATAATCCACAGTGAGAATAGTTCTATCTTCTCCCTTTTTCCTCTATTTTTCTGACATCTCTGATTTCTCTCAGAAGTTTAGCAAACATTTATTAAAACACCTACTTTTTGTCAGGCACTGTGCAATGTATATGTATGTTTATGTATGTGTACTTACTAGCTATGTGACCCTAGACAAATGACAATTTCTGTTTGCCTTCATTTCCTCTACTGTAAAATGGGGGTAATAAAAGCACCTACTAACTAGGGTTCTTGTGAGGATCAAATAATATAACATTTGTAAAGCACTTATCACAGTGCCTTGCAGGTAGGCACTTAACAAACCCTTCCTTTCTTCCTTCCTAAGTCACTTAGAGAACAGGAAAAGGGTACAGGACAGAGCTTTGGGGTATGTCTGTGGTTAGGAAGCATGATAGAAATAGCCCAACCAAAAAAAAAAAGCCCTGAGGAGACAAAAGGGAGGAGGAGAATCAAAAAGTATCACAGAAACCCTGAGAAGTGAGTACTGAGTAGAGAATGTGGTGAACAGTGTCAGATGCTTTGCGGTCAAGAAGAATGAGGAATGAGAAAAGACCATTATATTTGGCAAAAATTGAAAAAAAAAAAGATCACTAATAATTCTCTGATATTGAACCATTTGTCAGTGCCAAGACTTTATTTTCCTTATCTTCTATCCCTGTGGCTGTTGGCAGCTAGATGGCAGTGTGGGGCCAAAGTCAGGAATACAAGAGTTCAAACCTGACTTTAGACCTTTACTAGCTGTGTGACCCAGGGCAAATCACTTATCCTTTGTCTCAGTTTCTTCATCTGTAAAATGGGGATAATTATAACACCTACCTCCTAGGGCAGCTGTGATGATCAAATGAGATGACAATTGCAAAGTCCTTAGCACAGTGCCTGGAGCATAGTAAGTATTATATGAATGCTAGCTATTGATGATGATGGTGATGGTGATGATGGAGGCAGGAGCTGTAGCATACACAGAAAGGTTCCAGTCAGGAACTGATCTAGAGACAAGACTGATGGTCTGGGACAGAGTAATTTGTGTGGTTCCTTTTTTCTCCCCAGTAGTGACAATTAGTGAGCAGTTGGTGTTGGTGGTAGCAAAGAAAGTGAACCCCTTCTCAATATTAATTACTCCTCTTACTAATGACTCCACAGGCTGGACTGGAAGCAAGGCTGGTGGTAGTCTTGGGGTGGAGGGGAAGGTTCTGCTATTCTCAAGACTTTGGGTTTCTTTGGCTACCTACACTAAAATCTGAGGGAAGAGTGTAGTGCAGATGGTGGTAGTAGTTTGCTTTGACCTGCACATGCTGCCTTCTATTTGTTCCTTGGGGTCCTCAACTGCTTAACTAGATGGACTTACTTGTCTGCCTTGTAGGTGGCAATTCATTGGCATTTGATAAATATAGCTGGAGCAATGTGTTCACTGGCTAACCACTATTGGCTACATATGTATGAAAATAAAATTGAAAATTGAATGTATAATAAAAGCAATGGCAAATGTTCTTCCAGTAGATAACTATTAAAATTGCTTATGTCTGGTACTTTTAAGTCATGAATCTTAGAAAAGGAAAAGACCTTGGAGATCGCCTAGTCTAACCCCTTTCACTTAAAGGTGAGGAAAATGGGATTATGGAATGTTTAGTTCAGGGGTGAGGAACTTGCAGCCTCAAGGCCACATGTGACCTTCTCAGTCCTTGGGTTTCACCTTTTGACTGAGTCCAAGTTTTACAGAACAAATCCTTTAATTAAGGGGATTTTTTCTATGAAGTTTAGATTCAGTTAGAGGCCTGAACTTGAGGACCTAGAGGGCCATATGTGGCCTCAAAGCTGCAGGTTCCCCACCTCTAGTTTAGTTACTTGTCCAAAATCATGTTAGAGGTGGTAATTGAAGAGCCCAGGTTTAACTCTTGACTCTAAATATGGGACTCTTTACTACCACAACACATTGGTTTATCCCACGTGCTTTCAGAAATCACATGTCAAAAGCTGATTGTCACTTTTCAAAATCAAAATTAATATAACTATATTTACTGAGTTATTTCAGGATTGTGACATAGTTTTAAGTTATATATGACATAGTTATGAGTCCCAGTACATGCATAAAACCTATAGTTTTGAATTGCTTTCAATTATGTCTGCATAAATTGACTAGGAAATGTAATGAGACATTTTCAAATCCTTAAAAAAAAACCAATACATTACTGTTATCTTTAAACTAATCAGTTATTCATTCTCTCTTCCCATGTTCCCCAACTTCCCCCAGCTCCCAGCTACAACACAGACACTCAAAGTCACTTCATTCTCATCAAATCATCATCATTTAATCAAATGTTCTGCATCTCACTGGCTTGGGGCTAATAGAGGAAGGATAGGTTACTTACAAAGTCAACTTCTCCCTTACTGGTTAGTCATAGAAGACAGCTAACCTATTAGCTTCTTTTAAATTCATTTAAATTTTATGAAAGTTATGATGTCTATTAAAACCCATGTTTCTTCCAGGTTGCCAGGCTATGGTTAAGACAAAAGAAATCTTTGTCAGGCAGTAGTTCAAAAATGGTGTCTTGTCCAAGACTGTTGATGTTAATAATGGAGGTACAGATATACCCTCAAAGAAATAATTTAAAAAAGTGATGAAATAGATAAATTAAGGATTTATCATTCCTTTAAAATAAAGCCTTTGCCTTGAAAAGTATTTACCAATCAAGTTAAAAGTTAGATCTGAATTTTTTAAATGTTGATAAACTTTCTTTCAGAACTCATACAGTTTATCAAGTGGGGTATAGCTTTATTGTGTATTTTCAAAGCATGACAAACTTAAAGAAGAAGCAAGAAGAATTTGATTGTTATTTCTTGAGGGTTTTGGTTTATCTTTATTTCTTATATTTTTAAAAATATTTTTTTCTCTATTTCATTAAATATTTCTCAATTAAATGTAAAATTTTTTGACATTCATTTTTTAAAATTTTATGTTCCATTAATACATTGCTGGTGGAGTTGTGAACTGATCCAACCATTCTAGAGAGCAATCTGGAAATATGCCCAAAGGGCTATAAGTAATTTTATATCCTTTGACGCAGCAATACTGCTTCTAGGGTTGTATCCCAAAGAGATCATAGAAGCAGGAGGAAGACCCATATGTACAAAAATATTTATAGCAGCTCTTTTTGTGGTGGCAAAGAATTGGAAATTAAGGGGATGCCTATCAATTGAGGAATGGCTAAACAAGTTATGATATATGAATGTAATGGAATACTGTTGTGCCATAAAAAATGAAGAGCAGATGGACTTCATATCTACCTGGAGAGGCTTATATGAACTGATGCTGAGTGAGAAGAGCAGAAACAGGAAAAATTTGTACACAATTACAGATACAATGTATGTGTGACGACCAACTTTGATAGACCGGAGTCTTCTCAGAAATGCAGGGCTATAAGTAAACTCCAAAAGAATCATGATAGAGAGAGATGTCTACATTCAGAGAAAGAACCAGAAGGAACAGAGTTTGAATGCAGATTGAAGCAAAAAAAAAAAATTATGTTCCAAATTCTCTCCCTCCATCATGCCCCAACCCCACCCATTGAGAAGGCAAGCAATATGATCTCAATTATATATGTGAAATCATGCAACCATATTTCCATATTAGCCATGTTGCAAAAGAAAATACACAAAAAGAAAAGAAAAAAAGTTTTAAAAGTATGGTTCAGTCTGCATTTATAGTTCATCAGTTCTCTCTCTGAAGATGGATAGCCTTTTTTCATCATGGGTTCTTTGGAATTTGGAACTCTGATCAAGACTAGTCTTTTACAGTTGATGATCGTTATAATATTACTGTTACTATGTACAGTATTCTGGTTCTGCTCACTTCACTCTGCTTCAGTTCATATAAGTCTTCCCAGGTTTTCATGAAACCAAACTGCTTGTCATTTCTTATAGCATAATAGTATTCCATCACAGTCATATGCCACAACTTGTTCAGTCATTCCTCAGTTGGTGGTATCTTATCAGTTTCCAATTTTTTACTGTCACAAAAGCTGCTATAAATATTTTTGTACAAATAGATCCATTTCCCTTTTCTTTGATCTCTTTGAGATACAGATTTAGTAGTGGTTTTGCTGGATCAAAGTGTATACACAGTTTTATAGCCCTTTGTTTTTAGTTCCAAATTGTTCTCTAAAATGATTGGACCAATTCATAATTCCACCAACAGTACATTAGTGTTCCAGTTTTTCCATGTTATTTCCAACATTTGTCGTTTTCCATTTCCATTGCGTTAGCCAATCTGATAAGTGTGAGGTGGTTTCTCAGAGTTGTTTTAATTTGCATTTCTTTACTCAGGGCAGGTACACTGCACAGTGGCTAGAATGCTAGGCATGGAATCAGAAGTAACTGAGTTCAAATCTGGCCTCAGACATTTACTGGCTATGTGACCCTGAGCAAGTCACTTAACCCTGTTTGTCTCAGTTCATTCATCTGCAAAATAATCTGGAGAAGGAAATGTTAATCACTCCAGGATCTATGCCAGGGAAACCCCAAATGGGGTCACGAAGAGTCAGATGTGACTGAATGACAACAATCAATAGTGAATTAGAACATTTTTCCATGTGACTGTTGATAGCTTTGATTTCTTCTTCTGAAAATTGCTTGTTCATATCCTTTGGCCATTTATCAGTTTGGGGATAACTCCTGTTTTTATAAATTTGTTTCAGTTCTCTATATATTTGAGGAATGAGGTCTTTATCAGAAAAATTTGTAAAAATATTTTCCCCAGTTTCCTGCTTTTTTTCTAATTTTGGTTACATTCATTTTGTTTGTGTAAAACCTTTTTAATTTCATGTAATCAAGATTATCCATTTTACTTCCCATTACTCTCTCAATATCTTGTTTGGTCCTAAATTTTCCCCTTATCCATAGAGCTGATAGGTTTATTTTTCCATATTCCTCTAATTTACTTATGATATCACCCTTTATATTTAAATCATGCATCCATTTTTACTTTATCTTAGTATATGGTATGAGATGTTGGTCTATGCCTAGTTTCTTCCAAACTGCTTTCCAGTTTTCTCAGCATTTTTTATGACTTCTTACCACAAAAGAACTCACCTCAAAAGCTTGTACCTTTGGGTTTATCAAATGGTAGGTTACTTTAGTCATTTACTACTATGTATCATGCATCTATTCCACTGCTCCCACCACTTTATTTCTTAACCAATACCAGATTGTTTTCATGATTACTGTTTTATAATATAGTTTGAAGTCTGATGTAATTAGGCTGCCTTCCTTCACCTTTTTTTTATTGATTCCCTTGGTATTCTTGATCCTTCATCCTTCCAGATGAATTTTGTTACTATTTTTTCTAGCTCTATAAAATAATTGTTTGGAAGTTTGATTGCTATGGCAATGAATAAGTAAATTAACTTTGGTAGGATTGTCATTTTTATTATGTTGATTTGGTCTATCCATGAGCAATTAATGTTTTTCCAGTTGTTTAGATCTATCTTTATTTGTGTGAAAAACATTTTGTAATTGTGTTTATATTGTCCCTAGATTTGTCTCATCTGTTTATTTCATGTCTTTCACAGCATCTAATAGTGTCGTATTCTTTGTAGGTGACAGTAAATGCTTATTAATCAAAGAAGGGGAATTAAAGCAGCAAAGAACATGTACTGCTTATGTGCTTTTTGGAAATACTTCCTTTAAAAATTATCCCATGTGATCTTTTCAAAACTTAAATAAATTCATATTATTAGGTTTTTAAAAAAAATTTAAATATAGGAACTGTATTTATATGTAAGATGTAGAGCTCATGCCTATGGTATATTAGTTATTTGGGGTAGGAATTTTTCTTTATGTATTGAACTATTAGTTACAAATTATTTTTTTTTGTTTTTCTCAAAGATCAAAATGATATGATGCTCCTTCCAGAGAACTCGGATGAGAAAGTAAAAAATGGAGTGAGGACAGTAGAAATCAGTGTAGCTGATGTTACTGAAAATAACAAGCTTGAAACTGATAGACCATCAGATTCTCAAGCATATAAAAATGACGTTGCTGTAGGTAACAAGGAAAATCCTCAATCACTTTTACCAATTCAAGATCAGAAGCTGAGTCATTCCAACTTAGAAAAGGTAAAAACTCAAGATGCAGCAATTCAGACAACTCAGCCCCATAACAGTTTGGACAATAATATGTTAAGTGAAGCAGTGGTTTGCCTGGATCATAATTTGTCAAACTCCAGAGGAGATGAAAATGTACAGTTTTCAAATAACAATAAATCATCTCAAAAGTCATCTTTCAAATCACAGGGTTCTCTAGATCTCTCGAGAGAACTCAAGAACAGGAGACCACTAAATGGGCAAGAAGACATACTCAGCTTTCAAGATGGCAATGGTGATCTGTTTGTTCCAGTAGATGGGACTGATAAAACTCTAACTGATTCCTGTACAAAGAGTTATCCCCTTTATAAGCCTGATTTCAACACCAAACCAAAGCCTTCTAATGAAATTACAAGAGACTACATACCCAAAATTGGAATGACGACTTATAAAATAGTACCTCCCAAGTCCCTCGACATACTGAAGGATTGCGAGTCAGAAACTACACGGTATCATAAAAATAATCAGGGGATACATGCTTCAGAAAATGGCCAGCCACGTGAGAAGCTGAAGGAAACTGCTATCCAAACAGATGATCTTATTTCTAAAAGTCCAAGGGAGACACAGGCTGATGTAAAGTATGAACCCAAATTGGGAATGGAGCATTATATCCGAAATGAAATAAGCATCACTGATGGGACTGTATCTTCTACAAAACCAGCCTCCATAGTAAAAGACAATGGTGCATCTCCATTGGTGCTCAATTTAGAACACCTAAATAGTATTATGGAACCAAAAAGAAGATCTAAGGTGATAAGTCCCCAGACAAAACCTAGTTCTTTTTTCCTACAGATGCAGAAAAGGGCCTCAGGTCATTATGTTACATCTGCAGCTGCCAAAAGTGTCAATGCTGCTACAAGTTCTGCTCAAAATGAACGGAAGCATAAAGAGATCGAAAAGAAGTTATCATCTCCCCAAGAGGAAATGCTTTCTCCTTTAAATAAGACAATTAACTTCCCTTCTGAATTACCTGACAAACAAAATGATCATGACATCAGTCAGAGACACATAGAATTCCCTACTTCTCCTACCAAACCCCCAAAACCAGTGAACCTTCCCTCTACTCAGCCAGCAGCATTCAGCCTAAAAGCCTTGAGGACTTTTGGTGCACCACGGCCATACACAACGGCTACTCCTTCTCCTTTTGCACTTGCTGTAGTCAAAAGATCACAGTCTTTCAGTAAAACATGTACTGTCCCGAGGCAATCATCCAGAGAGGATCCATCTCCTGTACAACCTTCATCAGCTTCCAAAGAGGAGGAGGGAAAAAATAATCCATTAGATAAATTACTGGGAGCTCTACAGTCTGACAAGGTAAATATTACTTTATTCTCACTTTATAAAAGTTTGTTTTGGCTTTTAAACTTTTATTTATGTGTTTTGTTTTTAATTTTACAAATATTTATAGCTTACCTCCCACTCTGTGAGAGGTATCATGTAACAAAGATAAACAATTATATAAAACTAATAATACAGTGACCTCAATTGAAATTACATGTAATTTTCCACATCTGTAGCACCATCCCCAATATACTTCTCTACTCTTTTTGATTAACAGAAATCTATTTTTTTTCTTTCTACTACCTGCCCAATTGGATTAATAAAATAAAAACACATTTCTTTTTTTTTTTTAATTCTTTAATTTATTAATTTGTTTGTTTCCTTTTAGTTTACAGGATTCAATTCCACAATTCCTTGAATTTCACATTTTGTCCCCCTCCCTCCCCTCTCCCCCCCATGGCAGCTTATAGTCAAGTATAGGATCTGTAAATACGTTCACATTATACATTGGTCAGGTTATAAGGACAGATTGTACCAGCTGGAATGAAAAATGGTAAAGAGGACATAAAATCAAATAAGAGAACGAAAAAGATCAGGTATTTTGCTTCCACCTGGATATAAACTTAGTTCTTTCTCTGGATGCACGTTTTTCTCTCCATCATGCGTCTTTTGGGATTATATCCCTGCATTGCTGAGAAGAGTCCAGTCTATCAAAGTTGGTCATCACACATATGTTGTGTCTGTAATTATGTACAAATTTCTCCTGGTTCTACTCTTCTCACTCAGCATCAGTTCTTTTAAGCCTCTCCAGGTAAATATGAAGACTGCCTGCTCCCCGTTTCTTATAGCGCAATAGTATTCCATAACATGCATATACCACAACTTGTTCAGCTATTCCCCAATTGATGGGCACCCCCTTAATTTCCAATTCTTTGCCACAACAAAAAGAGCTGCTATAAACATTTTTGTACATATGGGTCTTTCTCCCATTTCTATGATCTCTTTGGGATATAACCCTAGGAGTGGTATTGCTGGATCAAAGGGTATGAAAGTATTTATAGCCCTTTGGGCATAATTCCAGATTGCTCTCCAGAAAGGCTGGATCAGTTCACAACTCCACCAACAATGCATTAGTGTTCCAGTTTGCCCACATCCTCTTCAGCATTTGTCATTTTCCTGTTTTGTCATCTTAGCCAATCTGACTGGTGAGATGTGGTACCTCAGAGTTGTTTTGATTTGCATTTCTCTAATCAATAGTGAATTAGAGCATTTCTTCATGTGCTTATAGATAGCTTTAATTTCTTTCTCTGAAAACTGCCTGTTCATATCCTTTGACCATTTATCAATTGGTGAATGACTTGTATTCTTATAAATTTGACTCAATTCTCTGTATATTTTAGAGATGAGTCCTTTGTCAGAGCCATAGGTTGTAAAGATTCTTTCCCAATTTCCTACCTCCCTCTTAATCTTGGTTACATTGGCTTTGTTTGTACAGAAACTTTTCAATTTCATATAGTCAAAATTATCCATTTTACATTTTATGTTATCTAATTCCTGTTTAGTCATAAAGTCATTCCCTCTCCACAAGTCTGATAGGTAAACTATTCCTTGTTTTAGCAGACTGCTTACAGTATCAACCTTTATACCTAGATCATGAACCCATTTAGACTTGATTTTGGTATATGGTGTTAGATAATGGTCTATGTCCAGTTTCTGCCATACTATATTCCAGTTTTCCCTGCAGTTTTTGTCAAATAGTGAGTTCTTATCCCCAAAACCAGGGTCTGGGGGTTTATCAAACAATACATTACTGTAGTCATTGACTTCTGAATCTCGTGTGCCTAATCTATTCCATTGATCCACTCCTCTATTCCTCAGCCAGTACCAAGTAGTTTTCATGACTGCTGCTTTATAGTACAGATTGAAATCTGGTAAAGCTAGTCCACCTTCCCTAGCATTTCTTTTCATTAATTCCCTTGATATTCTGGACCGTTTATTCTTCCAGATGAATTTTGTTACTATTTTTTCTAACTCTATAAAGTAGTTTTTTGGTAAATTAATTGGTATGGCACTAAATATATAATTTAATTTAGGTAAAATTGTCATTTTTATTATATTAGCTCGACCCAGCCATGAGCAATTGATATTTTTCCAATTAGTTAGATCTGACTTTATTTGTGTGAAAAGTTTTTTGTAGTTATGATCATACAGGTCCTGGGTTTGTTTTGGCAGGTAGATTCCCAAATATTTTATAATGTCTACAGTAACTTTAAATGGGATTTCTCTTTCCACTTCTTGCTGTTGAATTTCATTGGAAATATATAGGAATGCCGAGGATTTATGTGGGTTTAAAAACACATTTCTTGCAACAAATATACAGTTGAGTATAACAGGTTGTTATGTGCATTTGTATATGCACATTTACCTACATATGTACATATATATATATGCATGCTATGTATACGCATGTCTTCTGTACTATAAATTCACTACTTCTCTGTCAAGGATAGTATATCTTATCATCTTGTAACAAAATTAAACAATTACATAAGACCAGTGATAAAGTGACCACATCTGAAAGTACATGAAACAGTCACCATCTGAGTGTTGCATTTACTTCCCAAACATATATTACACACACACACACACACACACACACACACATACACACACACACACACAAATCTATTTCATCTTTTCACTCCCCACCCAATTGGAAAATAAAATAAAAGTAAATTCCTGGTAACAGTTATACATAAACAAAACAAATTTCTTCAATGTCTGTACACAAATATGTTATCATAAGTGTACATGTTATGTGTTTCGTTCTGTGTCCTCAGCCTGTCAAGAATAGTATGGTTCATCACCTTGTAACAATGCTAAATGACTACATAAAACTAATGATAATAATGTCATGTGAAAGTGCATGCAACACTCCACATCTGTAGCATCCTCTACCAACTTCAATATTTTAATTAACAGAAATCTACTTCATGCATATATGTATGTGATATCTATGTCTTATGTTTATTTATGCATGTGTGTATATGTGGATATGCACATACACACATTCTTTACCCTAAATTCATAAATCTGTCACCTCTTTGTCATGGATAGTGTGCTTCATCATCAATATTCTGGAGTAATAAGTGGCCATCATGATTTTTTTTGTTCACTATTCAGATCTTAAGAGCTAAGACATTACTTTAGAATTGACAGGTATCATGGAATGTATTACATGCCATGAGCTAGGCCAAACAATCGAGTTAAAAACAAACAAGCAATAGCGATAACAAAAACCTTTTAAACTGATTGTTTTACATTTTATGCACACACATTTAATGACCATTTCCTACTTGTATTTCCTAAATTCTTCTTTATACAAGTGATTGATTAAATGGGCAATAGATATATCTCCATTTTCCTGACAGAGATCCCATTATTAGCAAGTGCTTTGTGTATAAAAATGTCATTTTTTCTTTTGACAAACATATATATCAGAAATAAGTTCATAAAAAAAGACCTGAGAAAAAATACCTTTTATAATAAAAATACTAGCATGCCCTCTTCTTCATTTCCTAATTAGTAGATTTCCTTGTCTGTGTGTTTACTAATTTAACACATAGTCTCTAGATGTGGCCTTGATTCATTTAGAAGGCAGTTTTGGGCAAGTGGCTGCCATGTTCCCCTTTACATTCTTCATTCCTATTTTCTGTTTATTGTTACCTTAATGTTGGTTATTTGTACACCTACATACTGTACTAACTGGTAGAGCAGTTCAAGGGACCATAACAATACATAATTTCAGCACACTGGACGATAATACTCCATTACATTCACATAGTATAGTTCGTTCAGCCATTCCCCAATCCATTATTACCTTTCTAATAGGATACCCCCTCTCCAACAATAAACTAAGTGAAGGAAATTTAAAATACATCTTAGATGTTTAATAATTTCTGACGCTACTTTTTTTTTCTAATTCAATTTTGGATTCTTGCTTTTATGTTCATTCTAACCAAAAAAATGTGTCCAGTAGAGCCAATGTGACAGATGGGCAATATCCTATTTCTGAAACAAGAGATTATGGGCCTGGGGTTTGGTAAGGAAAAGTGGTATATTTTGACTTCATAGTATGATAAATAGAGAGGGCAAAATTCATTATGTGGATCACAGTCATTGCTTATGTACTTCATGACTTTTTAGTATGCTAATGTAGACTGTATTTTCTTGTTCAGTTTAAAGTTCCAACAGTATTTCAAACTGCTTCTCTAAACATCCTGAGTTTGACATAACACTGAACATGTTGCCAAGTTAAGTTTTAGTCTATTCGGAAGGCTTTCCCCTCTTCCCATATATTCCACATTTGTGTCCTTTTGTGTTACTGACGTGTTGGTATAAAGAATTCTTTTTTCTTTCTTTAAAGTGTTCTCCTTTAATATTGAAGATCTCAAAATCACATTTGCCCCAGAAACAGAGCACATAAACTCAGATATTGAACTTCTATTTACAATATAGAATTCGTAGTTTCAAATATTTTTTTTCCCCCTGAATGGGGTTAATTCCATTTCTCTCACAAAATTTTTAAGGAAATTTGTTTAAAAAGGTTTTATTAATTCCCTTTGTATTTGCACCACATCTTTCCCCCTTAAATCATTTCCCACTAAATTTTTCCTTAAAACAAAAAAAAACCAGTTAAGCAGAATTTACTGGCACAAATATTGTGTCTGACAGACAGCCTGTATTGGATACAGCCTGCTGGAGATATGTTTTGTTACAGGCTTTTCAATACTGAGATTGGTCATTATATTTAATCAGTTTGAATGGTTTTGTTATTATCTAATTTACATTATTGTAATCATCTATATATGTATATATGTGTGTGTGTTTATGTTCTGGTTGCATATCATTTCAAGTCAAATCATTTCTTTTAAAGTATTACCTACCACACAATAATATTCCATTATATTCATAAAACTAACATTTAAATGCTGCTTTCTGGTTGGCAAAGTGCAAATATATTATCTTTACCATAACCTTGGGAGGTAAGTGTTGTTATTATCCCTGTCATATAGATGGAAAGACTGAGGCAGGTAGGTGTAAGTGTGACGACCAGTCACACAACTCGGAATTGTGTGATCTGGTATCTGAACTCAGGTCTTTCTGATTGTAGGTTTTGCGCACTCTCCACCAGGCTGTGATTTAGTTTGGGTATTTCCCAATTGATAGGTACACATTTTGTTTCCAATTCTTTGCTCCCACAAAAAGGGCTACAATGAATATTTTGGTATTTATAAAGCTTTTCTTTCTGCCTTTGACCTCCTTGATGTATATGTGCAATGAGAGAGGAAGCATATGAGCAATTAAGTGGCTTTTTTTCCCTTCACAATTTCAAGTTGTTTTTCAGATTGGTTTAGACCAGAGAAGTTAAACTTGAGTGGGTGGCAGGGAGGGGAGTAGGAGGGTGGCTTTGGGGAGGATGAGATTAGGATTTGTTTAACAAAATAAGTAAAAATACAATAAAACATAAATAATGTTGATTTGTGATTTTCTGAGTCAATGTGCTACTGCAGGAATCCATTTTTCTTTGAGTTGGACTACATTAGACAAATTCAAAACTCCCCAAACACTGCATAAGTGAGTGTACCTGTCTTTTAAGCTCTGCTAATATTAACTATATCAATTTTTTGTCATCTTTTGTTACATTGAGAGAAGTGAGATCAGAGTTGTTTTAAATTGCATGCCCTTAATATTAGTAATTTGGAGTAATGATATGATTATTGATAGTTTCCAAACAGTTGGTCAACATCCTTTGTCCATTTATCTAATAGAACATCTCTTGATCTCATACACACATACACACACACGCATTACACACACGTGTGTATGAATGTTGGACTTTTTTTCAGAGGTATTTGATGCAAAGATTTCCCCCATCCAACAGTTTCCTTTATTCTAGCTGCATTGACTTTTTTATTATGTAAAAGCATTTTAAATTTTATGTAATAAAAATTGTCTATAATTATCTTTTATGATCTATTCCTTGTTTGACTAAAGATCTCCTAGTTATAGTTATAAAAAGCATCTCCTTCTGTTCTCTTTTATAATGTGACCTTTTATGTTTAGTTCACATAGCTGTTTGGCACTTATTGTTGATTTATGGTATAAATTGTTGATTTAAATCTAATTTCTAGCAGAATACTTTCCAGTTTTCCCAACAGATCTTATCAAGTAAAGGAAACCTTCCCTCCGGTAGTTTGTTCATGGGTTTATCTCATACTGGAGAGTTGCATTCTATTGCTTCTGGGTCTTGCTTATCAGAGGGAGCTAAGTGGTACAGTGGATAAAGTGTTGGGCCTGGATTCAGTCATTTAACTTCTGTTTGCCTCCATTTCTTCAACTATGAAATGGGTATAATTACAGCATCTACTTTGCAGGATGAAGTGAGGATCAAATGAGGTGATATTTGTAAAGCACTTAGGACAGTGGCTCATAATAGGAACTATGCAAATGCTTTTTCCCTTTCTTTTCATCTGGTCTGTGTCATTGGTCTAATTTTTAGTTCTTTAAATAGTACCAAATAGTTTTGATGATTATGTATTCCAGTACATCGAGAATCTGATCTCATCAGCATTTGGGAGCTCCCCTATAGGGCGATAGATCTGTGACTTAATAGATAAGTACTATAGAGAGTCAACTGATAATAGACATTAAGTGATTTACCAAAGGTCACAGAGCTAGAAATTGTTAGGGATGAAATTTATACCTAGGTCTAGACTCTAAACTCATCATTCTATTCATTGTAAAACCTTGTTTCCATTTTGATGACAGTTTTATGATAAAATGTAATTATATTTGGTGTTAATTTTTATGATATAATGTGAGATCTGGTAACCATCATAGAATGGACCTTAGAGAACATCCACTCTTACCTCCTCATTTCAAAGACGAGGAAAATAAGGTGCAGAGAGGTTGTGACTTGTCCCCAAATACACAGATATTAAGTAACAAAATCAGAATTTGAACTTGGGTCTTCTGTCTCCAAACCTAGTTCTTTTTCCATTGCATTACTGCTGTCTCCTTTAATTCATGCTTCCCCCCACTCCCAGTATTTCTTGATGTTCCCTTTTGTTCTTCCAAAACATTTCTGTTGTTATTTTGATCTATTTACATAAAATATCACACTGGCAGTTTAATATAGCACTAAATCTATAAATTAATTTATATAATATAATCACTTTTCTTACATTTGTGTATCCTAACCATGAACAATGATGATTTCTTGAGTTTTTTAAGGCTTGCTTAATTTCTGTAAAAAAAAAAAAGTATTTTATAAATGTATTTAAAGATTTAAAAAAAATAAAAAAATTCTAAGACTAAAATTGCAAGTACTTCCTTGAGAGGAACCTTTTTTAATAGGTTATTTCTAAATGTTTATTCCTAAGAATTTTCATTAGTTTTTTTTGTGCCACTGATACTGATATTTTTCTTTTTAGTTTAATCTTCATTGGACAGAACAGAAAATATTTGAATTAGTTGAATTCATAGAGTTCTGAATAACTTGGGATTTAGGCAAACATGTGTATCAAGCACTTTATGAAGCAGTGGTTTCAGGAACACAAAAAAAATGTGCGTAGTGATCTAGAATATCACCATGATCCTTAAATTAGCCATTGTATGGTATGAGGTGTCCATTTTTAGAAATGGCACTTTATTTGGATTGTGGGACTGTTTTCTAAGTTGATTGCTAATAAAAACTAGAGAAAAGGGTGAATTTATTGTTATTATTTTATTAATATATTATTTAATCCTAACTGTTATGCCATAAATGAACAAAAGTTCTCTTCTGTGATAGCCTGAACTTAAGGGAAGAAGCCTTCTTTCATTTTTATTGCTCTCTACTTTCTATTGCTGGTAGCTAGGTGGCACAGTGGATCGAGCACTAGGCTTAGAATCAGGAAGACTCATCTTCATGAGATCAGATCCAACCTCAGACACTTGCTAGCTAGCTGTGTGACCCTAGGCAAGTCACTTAACCCTGTTTACCTAAGTTCCCCATATGTAAAATGAACTGGAGAAAGAAACAGCAAACCACTCCAGTTTCTTTGCCAAGAAAACCCAAATGGGGTCATGAAGAGTCGAACGTCACTGGGAAAATGACGCAATGACACAACAGCAAGAACAACAACTTTCTCTTGCTCCTCACTTTAAAATCCTAAAAGTAGTTGATATACAGGAAATAAAGAATCAGAGCTGTTAATGAAAGATGCTTATAGATTGGAAGTTCTTCTAAGAAGAATAGAACTGGAATATGTCCCTGTTCGCAAGCATATGATCTCTTGCCAGTGATTTCCCATCATTTCTTCTCTACTTCTTTCTCCTTCCTCCTCAGTTGTGCTCATGAGGGCCATCTAAACGTTTTCTGTTTCCTTGCATAGGAAGCTAGCTTTGCACAGAACGAACAGAAATGCCAGAGACAGTCATCAACTGACCGCCCATCATTCACCCTTAAGAGACAAACTTCTTTAACATTCCAAAGTGCTGACCCAGAACAGATTCGACAAAGTTTGCTGACCGCAATTCGCTCTGGAGAGGCTGCTGCCAAATTGAAAAGGGTAAGCTTACTTTCATCAGATGGATAACAGTGGACTTATTTTCAACATTGTCAATTTAGAGGAGATTGTTTCTGACATTTAAACCTTAAAAAGGACACCGAAAATGACTTCTTTCCATAAGCTTTTTTTTAAAGTTCAAAATGTATATGCTTAATTAGCAAGAATTCAAGTTTGCTATCCCTTCCCCACAGTTTTTTTTTATTATAACTTCTCACTACCTTCCCACAAAAAAATTAAAAGGGGCTTTTTTTTTCAACCTTCATAATAAATACACACAGTCCTTCGAATCAAATTCCCACATTGACCACATATGTCTCATTCTGGATTTTAAGTACAGTGCTTCTCTGATAGATTGTGTAATTCATTGTCATTCCTCTTGGCTTGTGGTTTATCACAACATTCATCACAGCTCTAAAATTTCTAATATCTGTTTTTCTCTATGATATTGTTGTCATTATTTAAATTGTTCTCCTAGTTCTGCTCATTTCACATTGCATCGGAAACTTCACAGTTTACTCTGAACCTTCCTGTTTGATCATTTCTTTGTAGCACAAGGATACTCAATTATATTCATGCTGCCTTATCTGTTTAACCATGCTCCAGGAGGTGGGCACTACCTAATCTTCCAATATAGTGCTACTCTGAAAAGAGCTGCTTTAAGTATTTTTGTTCACATGGTTCCTTTTTCCTCTTTAATATCTTTGGATTGTAGTCATAGTATACAGTTTTGTAATTATTTTGGCCATGGTATTGAAGTGCTTTCCAGAAGTATCTAATTGTTGGACCAATTCATAACCCCACCAGCAATGCATACATAAGGGTGCCTATTTTCTTGCAATTTCTCTAACATTTGTCAGTTTCCTCATTTGTCATCTTTACCATCTTATAAGATGGAACTTCAGTGTTGCTCTAATTTGTATTTCTTTAGTTATTAGTGATTCATATCATTTTTTCACTTGGCTATTGATGGCCTGTTTTTTTTTTCCTTTGAAAATATTCATATCCTTTGGCCTTTTATCAATGGAAGGATAACCCTTAATTTTACAATCAGCTCCATACACATCTTGGCTATGAACCCTCTAACAAAAAAATTTGCTGTAAAGAGTTTTCCCCCATTTACCTATTTACATTCTAGTTTTAACTGTATTAGATTTGTTTGTAGAAAAACTGAAATTTTGTATAATCAAAATTGTCCATTTTATTTTCTGCAATCTCCATTTCTTGTTTCCCTATCCATAGAGCTGAATTCTTCCTTGTTCTTCTAAACTATTGTTGCCTCTTATGTCTAAATCATGTATTCATTTGCAGTTTATCTTGGGATAGGGTGTGAGATGTTGGTCTATGCCCAGTTTCTGCCAAACTGCTTTCCAGTTTCCCAAGCAAATTTTTGTAAAATAATGAATCCTTACCCTGCTAAAATTGGAGTCTTTTGGTTTAGTGAGCACAACGCTCACAATTTGCTTATTGCTTTAATCTGTTCTGCTGAATGACCTCTCAATTTTTTAAATCAGAATTAAGTTGTTTTTATAATTGCTGCTTTGTAGTACACTTTAGGCTTTTTTTTCCAAAATGAATTATAATGTGATCCTGGTGCAAAATACATTATTATATGTTATATCTGGTACTAGCAACTTATATGGACTTAGTTAATTCTGTTCCCTTCTCTGGGCCTCACTGTCCTCATTTGCTAAATAAGGGGATTAAATTGAATACTCTCGTTTCTTCCAATTTTAAGTCTTTGATCTTATTTGAACAACAACAAGATCCCCTCCTCTTTATTTTGACCAATTATTTCAGAGAAGTAGAACCCCAATTTTGAAAAGACAACTTCAGAAAGGGAGCATGGTGTAGTATTTAGAGGGTTGGCCATCAAGTTAGGAAGACTTAGGTTGAAACCATGGCACTAATTAATATCTGTTGCATTATAGACAAGTCACTTAACCTCTATGTGAACCAAGAATCTCTAAGACTAGATGATGTAGTACTCTAAATGTACATGCTAGCTATTTCCCAAGCCTGATATTTATTCTATTTCCTTTGTGCCCTTGCATAAGCTGGCCTCCATGTCTGAAATACATTTCTTTTGTACCTCTGCCTCTTAAAAGTCTCTAACTTACTCAAGTCTCAGCATCTAAGCAAAGCTTTTCCCAAATCACCCTTTCCCCTCTGTTACCAATTATTAGTATTCTTTTGCTTCCCAAATTATCTTGTATTTACTTTTCTGTGAACATTATATCCTACCCCTAAAATGTAAGTTCTTTGAGAGCTGTTCATTTTTTCTTTGTAATTCCTTGCACCTAGCACAGTGCCTGACACATAGTAAATATTTAATATGTGTTTGATGAATTGAATTGAATTGAACAGAACAGTTGGTTCAACATAAGGAGCAAAGGCACTATGCAGACAGAGGACAAGACAGGTGCAAGCGATTCTGGGTAAAGCATCCCACACATTCTCAGTTCAATCAGTTTCTCCTCCTGGGGGCAGGAGGTTGACCGCTTTGGAGGCCACTACAAAAGCATCTCAAGTTCACAGCTAAGCAAGTATGGAAATTATTTCAGGTGATTCTTTTGGGTCCTGGAAAGAAAACATGAAGGAGATTTTCAGGAACTTAGGCTTTATTTTTAGAAGAGACATAAAGTATGTGATTTTGAATATTTTATATCTTTATTTTGTATAAGTATTTGCTTGCCTTAGTAGCATGCTTTCTAATTATTAATTCAGTAGGCAATTAAAATAAGAAATTTGTTATATGTTGTATGGTGACATATTCAAAAGATGTAGAAGGGGAAAAAATATGTTTTCTGAGGTTAAAAAAATTGGATATCATCATTTGGGGAAAGTCTTTATCATTTCTGACCACTCTCCCTAGGAAAGAATTTAGAAATGATCACTGGTGTTAGTGTGCCTAAGATCTACACAAAGCTCCATTAGCTATAGGACTGTTCCAAATTTCTCTTAATGTGAAATCAATGGAAATATTTATCATCTTCCATTAATTAAAGGAACTTGCAAATTAAGTTGGAACTTCTTTTACAGCCTACAAAGTTAAAACTAAGAGGTCACTGTATGCTCAGTATGTTAAAGAGCCCGATTTGGCAGAGTCCTTTCAGATACAAAACTTTCACAGATTCAAAGATGGGCTAGATGAGAAACAGATTTTAGAGAGCCAGGTCTTAAATGTCTAGATCTTCTTATCACATCATGCATAATGGTTCACACTTAAATGCCACTTTACAATTTAAAATTACCTTCCTCCCCATATCCTTGTGAGGTAGAAAGTATAAGTATCATTCCCAGATGAGGAAATTGAACCTCACAAGATCAAATAACCTATCTAGGGTCACATAACTGCTAAGTGGCAAAAGAGGGTAGGACTCCCAATTATAAATTTGGTGTTCTTTACTTTGTATCTATATTTAGGTTTATATTGTCTAGGAAACATCCATCACTTCTAATGGAAGGCCAAAGTTATAAAGAATTCACAGCAGAGAGATCAAACCCCTGAATTTAGAGACAGGGAAACTGGGGTTCGTAGGTATCAAGTAATGGGTCCAAAGTCACACAGAGTTAAAAGAAAGATTTGAGATTAAAAGCTAATACTCTTGACTGGTGCTCTCTCTAAGCAACTTCATTAGTAGTTCTCAAACATTTTGGCCTCAGCACCCCTTTACACTCTTTTTTTTTTTTAAGCAATTGGGGTTAAGTAACTTGCTCAAGGTTACACGGCCAGTTATTTCTGGGTGTGGTGCTAAGTATCTGAGCCCGGATTTGATCCCAGGTCATCCCGACTCTGGGGCCGGTGCTCTTACTCGCTGTGCTGCCTGGCTGCTCCACCCCTTTACACTCTTAAAAATTATTGAAAATCCTCCCTCTAAGAACTTTAGTCTCAATGCACCTCTTGTGTCTTCTGCCAAGCAGTCCTGTAAAAAAAAAACAAAGCTTTTTTGATGAGTAGTTGGTGTTAATACTGGATGAACACAAGCAAAACAGCAAAGCTAGAACATCTGTAGATTCATTCATAAGACAAAAGTACAGTTCTGAAGATGATAGAGTAACTCTTTCTTCATGGTTGTAGCTAAATCTTTAATTCACAAGTCATGTAGCCTCTGGAAACCTCTACTGTTTGCTTGTGAGCAAATGAAAATGAAAAAAAGCAAATAAGATCTTGGAATTCTGAAAATAGTTTTGACTTTGAGGACCCCCTGAAAGGATCTTGGGGGCTTCCAGGGGTCTGCAGACCACACTTGAGAACTGTTACACTGCACTCTGCTACTGCCATAGCTGAGTGGTTCTGTAGTGTCAGTGCCCATTCCTTCGAGAAGCACCTTAGGTCATAATCTATTGTTAGGTTTTTAGTAAGAAAAACAACAATCACTTAACTCATATGTAACATTAAAAATGGACAGGCACCCACAGGTTTAATTTCTCATTCTGGTCTGTGCTTACATACCATCTTTCTTCTACCAGTACACTGAAAATTTTTCCTAGTTTGTTTCAAATGATGACATTTCTTTTATAGAACAACAATTATGTTGCCAAATAAAATCTCTAGTGATTTTGACAGTGAGTTTAGATGTTCAGCAGAAAGTTGGCTCTGTGTTTGCCTATGACTTGGCTCCCAGAATGTTCAATTTAACTTCAGGTACCAACCTGCCTTATGGCTGATGTTCACACCACAGCAATTAACCTTAATTATAATGGTTAGATTCACATTAGAGCAATTATCTGGTTGATTGCTCTAGAGAGGATATAGTCATAACTGACATAGCATGGGCATGTCATGGATTTCATACCCTAACCTTTTAAAATTCATCCCCTACCCTGCCCTGGTGTTCTACACATACATAGAGGTCATTCCCCCTTCTCCTCCTCACTGTATAGAGAAGGACTGATGAACCAAGGTGGGTGATTTGTAAGCTCTTTTTTATATTAGTACTAATAGATGATCAGCATATCCTTTTATATTCTGTTGATCCCAGCTGAACTAATTTTTAAACATAAGGTTCTTTGAATCATATTGTTTATAAGACACCTGGTGGCAGAGTATTAGGTTTTTTTCCTTCTAATTATGCACGTGTCTTTTCATATACCATTTTGAATTAGCATACAATTTTTAGGAACATATCAAACTAAGGAATGATTTTTATTTTATCTGAAAAGTACTATTCAGTCTTTGGAAGCTTTCCAAAAATAGACCAAAGGGTAGAGATGGGGGGGGCTTTGGGGCAGACTTGTCAAGGAGCTTAGTCTCCTGCTGATTTCTCTTGTATTTCCTTGGACTGTTTTTTAGCTATCAAAAGCACTCCTAATAGCAATCCTTTTTTTAAAAAAAAAAAAAAACTACAAATTTAAAGGGATTTTTCATAGTTTCACTATAGAAAAATAGAAATATTTTAATTTTTATAATAATTCATCTTAAGGAGTTAGCTATGAAATATATTTAGTCTTCAATAATTTTATTAATGACAAGCCCTTTTGACAACTTATTCTACTCAAAGAAAAACTGAAGATTTAAGTTTTGGGCCAAACCAGCTTGTTGAATCCACTCATTGCAAATTAGATGAAGCAGTTTTGGGGAAGTTTGGAGCATTATTGATGAAAAGGGCCTACTGTTGGCAAATATTCTTTTCAGTATGGCCCATCTTAAAACCCCAATTTATTTTATAAATAGTGAAAAAATTATTCTTTCCTCTAGTGACTTTTTAAAGCCATTTTAGCTATTTGATTTCAGTTAATAGTTTTTTTTCCCCTGAGCCCTAAGTAAATAAGCTATAGAAATATCAGTCAACGGCAGCACATGGAAGAATTTCCTGAGAATAAAAATGTATGTGAGAAGGTAAGTTTGATCATAATTTTAAGCAATCAGGAATTCTTAACCAGGGGCTTATAGGGTTTTTTAAAATATATTTTTGTATCTGTATTATGATGTATTTTGATTTCTTTGTAACCATGTGTATTTTATTTTATACGTTTGAAAACATTATTCTGAGAAGGGCTCCACAGACTTCACCAGATTGCCAAGGGGAGCCATGACACAAAACTGTGCTACAGATGAATGAACCATTTTTAGATCAAGGAAAGAAACAAAACAAAAGGAAACCAAATCTAAGGGGGAAAATTTACTCTTGGCTTCCCCTCTTAAGAGAGGAGACAGTTTCCTCCTCTACTGGCACCTTATCATTTTAATGTATTTGCTTCAATGCTCCTGTTTCAGAAGCTATTGAGCCACAGAAAGGGGTTTTCTGATGGAACACTAAGAGAAAACCCGATGATTAAAAGTGATTTACTGGTACTGAAATAGAATAATTAACTGCATTTGCTCCCATAATTGTGATCATGCATGAGTGCGTTTGCACGTGTGCATGTGAGCGCACACACACATATGCTTTCACTACTAGATATAAGTCACATTTGACCAATCTTCTACCATCTGAACAGCCTCATCTTCTCCAATATTCTCAAAAGGTGATTTTTCACCATGAAAATGTCAACTACAGTGTAATTATACCTGGGACCTAAACACACTGTTACTAAGGCTTGTGAACAAGAGACATTTCAGCTGGTTTAGTTCTGGCTTCCCTGAATTTGGCATATATGAAATCCAAAAACCTGATTTTTAATCTGGTTGAATCCTGTAGATGCTGTATGGGATGTTCTTGCTTTCCAAATTCCTCTCTAAAGGAAGCAGGAGAAAAAGAGCTACAGTGGCTCAAGGCAGCCAGTTTTCTTTTTTCTCCTCAGAATCTTGCCAAAATATTTGCCTAGGATAGATAATATGGACGTTTGTACAACACATCTTTTTCTAACAGGAGGAAAAACACCAATTGTCTTTGTCAGTAATCAATAATCTATGTGGAGAAAAATTTTCACTTTTTAATTTTTTTGAAGTACTTCTATCATGTTTCATGTTTACTTTTTAAATTTCTCTTTCATTACTAATCTTATAAATTAATAATAGTTGGCATTTATATATAGCATTTTAAAGGTTGACAAAACACTTTACAGAAGTTATCTCATTTAAACCTCACCACAATTGTTTGAGGTAGGTGCTATTAATTATCCCTATTTTATAGATGAGGAGACTGAGTCTGAGAGAGGTTGTGACTTTCTAGGAGTCACATAGCTATTAAGCTTCTGAGGAAGGATTTGAACATAGGTCTTCCTGATCCAAGTCCAGTGTTCTATCTATTACGTCACCTAACTAGCTGTCTTACTCCTAATAAGGTTCCAGAATACCTAAATGTGTCTTTGTCTAGGTGAATCGAAGTAAATTTCTTTGGATCCTTTTAAATGATGAGAATAATTAGGAAATCCAGGTTTCATTGTATTTGATTTTCAGGTTCATTCATAAAGGTTTCATTCAGTTGTTAACATGATATATCTTGAGTATCTTATCTCTTAGGATCTTACTAAACTATTGTTAATTATCACTATCCAAAGTATTTTGATACCACAATTTTAACGGTATGGCAAGCATAGAAATAGCTGTTTTTTTCTGCATTCAAATATATGCATTTTTTTTACCCTCCAAGTTTTTCTTAAAAAATTGTTTTCTTTTTGGAGGGGGGAAGGCAGAGCAAGTGGGTTGGGGTTAAGTGACTTACCCAAGGTCACATGGCTAGTGAGTGTTAAGTGTCTGAGTCTGGATTTGAACTCAGGTCCTTCTGACTCCAGGGCCAGGCCTCTATTCACTGTGCCACTCCCCAAAAATTTTTAATATTTTTATTCAAAGTTTTGAGCTCCAAATTTTATCCTTCCCTCTCCCTTTCCTGAGACAGGAGGATATCTGATATATCTGATATCTATATCTGAGTAATCATGTATAGGTTATGCATGTGCAGTTTTGTAAAACATTCCCATATTAGTAATTTTGTACAAGAAGACTAAAATAAAAGAAAGTTAAAAATAGCATACTTAAGTCTATATTCAGTCTAAATCAGTTCTTTCTCTGAAGACCAATTATATGCTTCATCGTTAGTCCTTTGGGATTATCTTAGATCATTGTACTGAGTATTGCTGTTAACTATGTAATATGTTCCCCTGTTTCTGTTCACTTCACTTCACATCAGTTCATGTAAAGTCTTTCCAGGTTTTTCTGAAATCATCCTGCTTGTCATTTTTTATAGCACAATAATATTCCATCACAGTCATACACCACAGCTTGTTTAGCCATTCCCCAATAAATGGGCTTCCCTTTGATTTCCAATTCTTTGTCACCACAAAAAGAGCTGCTGTAAATATTTTTGTAAGATAGCTCCTTTCCCCTTTTTTTGGATGTCTTTGGCATACAGACCCTGCAGTGGTATTGCCTGAGCAGGGGTATGTGCAGTTTTTCCAAATTGCCCTCCAGAATGGTTGAATCAGTTCACAACTCCATCAACAATGCATTACTGTCCCAGTTTTCCCACATCCCCTCCAATATCCAACATTTTCCTTTTTTGTCATATTAGCCAAAGTATATGTATTCTTAAAATACAAAGATGGCCTTTCCCTATCAATAAAGAGTCAATGGGAGGAGAAAGGGTGAGAGAAAGTTGAAGTCCACATTTAAAAAATGATTTTGGAGAATTAACTGTATTTTTCTGCATTCTCACTACCAGGTTTTAGAAGCCAGAATTAAGCTCATGAAAAAAGCTCATTAACAGCTTGGATTGCAGTCTGTGTTTGTGCTCCTGTCCTTTGAGTTAGTTTAGTCATTTTATAAAGACTATGATGTGTTAATGGATTATTTAACTTGTTTGTTGTGAAAATAACAAATCTCTCATTTTTAATTTCATGGATGAGTGATTGTTGATTCTTAATGATTTATACTTCATTGAACAATAAAATACTAAATGTGAGTGCTCGTAATTAACCAGTAAATAAAATGTTCTAGTGAATGAAAACTTGAAATCAGGCAGCTGTATGCTTCTAAGTGGAAAGATATGATCGTGTGTCTCTCTTTTAGGTTACTATTCCATCCAATACCATATCTGTAAATGGAAGACCAAGACTCAGCTGTCCAGTGTCCACAGAAACACAGTCTGACCATTAGAGATGTTACACCAGCTATTTTGCACTTTACCACCACCTCTTACATAGGCCAACATAATACGAATTGAGATCTATTGCAAATGTAAATTCAGGTATATGTTAATATATATTATCTATTAAAATGTGTGAATTTTGTGTGATGGCTTTTTATGCCAAGAGAAGAATTATTGGAATATGTAATTTATAGTGATATTTTTGTCTGTATGCCTTAAAAGCTGATATATGCTGCTGTAGGACTTTTAAGACGAGGTGCAGATGAGTTTCAGTTTTTGAAATGAAAAATAATCACATTTTGTTGATTTCATTTAATTATTTGTCAAAACATATTGTATAATGGTGATTTAGACAGAAGGATAAGTTTTTAATATCCTTAGGTTTATAATTGTATAAGTACCTTAACATAATATATGAGTTAATAAATGTCTGCCATATGCTGCCTTGATGTTACTGTTAAATTAAAAACTTGTAATAAGCATAAATTTCAAACCTTACATTCTGCAGAAAGAACCAACTAAAAATACTAGTGATAACAAATGATGGTCTTCAACTGAACATTGGTTTTAATTGTTGAATCATTTTGTGCTCAAGATTCTTCCTCATACATTTTTATTCCCATGGGAACAATGCAAAATCAGACTGTGATGGGATCCTCAGTGTTTTAATGTTGTAGTAATTCTCTGCTTTTTCTTTAACCCTTGAAATGCACAAAGAAAATTTAATTATAAATGTTTTTCTGTATATAATTATAGTATAAGAGCACAGATGAACCTTAAACACATACATGTTCCTTGTACCAGAGGCCTTAAAATATCCTTTGTCTAAATATTGATTTATAGTAATAGTTATTTTATTTTTGATGTATAGGGCCAAAAAAAAGCGTTAGAATGTGTCCAGATTAAACAATTTTAAATGGGTTTTGAAAATACCAGTCAGCCTAATTTAATTATAATCATGTGATATAATAGTAAGTCATTATGAAGCTTATTTAAGACTGAGATACTATTATTCTATATTTTAAAAATGAGTGTTAAAAAAATTAATGTTGGAACACTTAAAGAGGTGCCTAATTGGTAAGGGGTGGGGGTACACCTGATTTTTAGGCTTACAGTTTTTATGTGATACTTGTTTGTCCACAGAAGGAGCTAAATTGTTCACTTACTATCATAGCTTTTAGTCAAGCCAGATGATTGTGAATCCTGGTAGATTTCTACTACCCCAGTGAGATAATTGCCAGTTTAAAAAATATGTTGATTCTTTTCCAGTTAAATAAAAATTATCTTATTTATTTTTGAGGACATTTTTCTTTAAAGGGTGGTTTGTAACATACAGATGTATACATGCATGATGATCTTTCTGTCTCATAGGTATACAGGGTTGGGTATATTAGTTAAGTCAGATATGGATCCTGTATCTCTTTCTAAGACATAAAACATGCAGAAAACTGAATACTATGTTTAACCTCCCTAAGCTTGAGTTTCCTGATGTATAAAATGGTTTGGATGGGGAGAAGCTTGGACTAGATTGCTTCTGAGATAGTTTTTAGTTCATTAACTCTGACCTGTAATAAACAAGTACTGAAATAAAGTGTACTTGCCAAAAAAACTGTCATGAATATTGTGGAGATATGTAAAGGTAAAGTAAAATTTGGGGAAAAAATGGAAATTGAAACAAGTAAAACAATGTAAAATATTATAGTTGTGTTGCCGTTATAGGAGAGCTCCTTAGGCACAGATATGACACACAATTCTAATAAAGTTGGTTAACCTTGTTTCCTAGCCCAAAGCAACTTGAATCAAACATAACACAATTAGTTGGTGAGAGGGATTGTGGAGAGAAAGGTATGCTTACAACTTCAAGAAATAATGGGACTTCTTCCCACCTTTGCTGGGATTGAGGTCCTATGGCTGTGTCATAAACTCTATCAGACTTGGTTGATATGGTGTATTTTTGCTTTCTTTCTTTATTATCTGTTATAGGAGATGTTTCTATGGGAAAAGGGAAGGAAATATTTGGAAATAAAGGTGATGAAAAAACAGTTAATGTGATAACTTGCTAACCTAAAGAGTCAGGGAGGAGACTGAGGCCAGATTTGAACTCCGGGTTTTCCTGATTCCAGGTCTAGGACTCAATTCACTGAGCCACCTGGGGCCAGTCAGTGTAAGACCAAGCACACCTAAGCAATGTATTGCTATACAGTAGCTCACAGTTTTTTCTGAATGATTGAATTATCAAGAAAAGTATAAAAATCACATTCATTACTCTAATATATTAGATTTCCATCAAAGATATTTAACATTTTTTAAAAGCACAAAAAGGGATGTTTCAATAATTTAGAAAATTCTTTTAAGTAAAATACTTCATTCCCCAACAATTCCATGTAAATGAACCTGTTATGTAAATTGTTTAAGGGATAGCCCTTATGTACTACATCTGAAGTTGCTGAAGTTATTTCTGATAAAGTATAAGGAAGAGTAGTTTAGGTAAGAAAAGCAAAACATATACAGTTAGGAGTTGTTCAGTGTGCTAAGAAGAAGGAATAACCAGACTGTGCAGTAAAAACAGAAGGAATTTGAAGAGAGTAAATGGATGTGAGAGGAGAAACTGGGAGAAGTAAAAGATCATGTTTGATCAGCTGCATTTTCCATGAATATTTAATGCCAAGTGGCAAGGTCATCAATAATGAGGTAATAGAGTCAATTGGTATCAAGTCCACATGCTGCAAAAAAGCTTTTGGCTAAGCTTACAAGGAAGATATATAGAGGCGGCCAGATAGCACAGCCAGTAAGAGCACCGGCTCCAGTGTCAGGATGACCTGGGGATCGAATCTGGGCTCAGATACTCAGCACCACACCCAGAAATAACTGGCTGTGTAACCTTGAGCAAGTTACTTAACCCCGATTGCTTTAAAAAAAAATAGATATAGCCCCTTGTAACCTTGAGCAAGTTACTTAACCCCGATTGCTTTAAAAAAAAAAAAAAAGGAAGATATGTTGCAGTGCAATACTCAAGAAAGTATCATTTGGTGAACTCATTTGTGAGTTGTAACTGTATTCGAGGCTAGTTACAAAAAAAGGGAAAGAAAAGAAAACCGTCGGGGATGAAGTAATTTCAGAAATCAAAAGCAAAAGAAAGGTAGTTTAAAGTATATGTTGACCTCCCTGAGATGGTGTAGGTGGCTTTGTCTGAGTAACAATATTATAGCACAGGCCAATCAGTATGATCCAGAAACAAGTCTAAATTTGGAATATAGCCATGGCCACTACCAAGAGAACCATATATCATTCCTAGTTTACTGCTTGGATGTCACATCCATAGTTATGTAAGAACAGGTATGGAGTGTGATGGAGTAGAGTCAATTCTAGCATATCCCATTGGGGGACTATCCTAACTTTTTTGATTTTATTCTTTTTCTGGACTTGTATATTTCCCTGTTTGTTGATACTTTTCATTAGTTGAGGAAAAAAAGGAGGGAATCAGATTGGCCCATTCAGCTGAGTGAGAAAAGAAAACTAAAATGAGTGATTAAAACAGAAATTGCTAATATCACTAATCCTGGCTCAGATTGAAGTGGTTGTATTATATGATACATAGTCCAAACTGTCTTTCTCTTCCATTTTACCAGTCAAAAGGACAGGATCTACAGTGCTCAAATATGCTGCCTTTTTAATTGAATATTCTTCCCTTTCTTTTAAATGTCGCCTCTCTCTTGAAAAATCTTCTTTTGCAACCCGAGTACTTCAGATTCTTACAACTAAGCTGTATTTCTTTTTTGTCCATGACAAGGGAAAATGCCAACATCTGTTCTCTATACTGATAAGGGAATAACTTTTGACAGGTATTTATGGAGGGATTAAAACCTGTTCCCTTAATTTGTAAAGGACTACAGCTAGTCTACTTCCTAAATAGACAGAGTTCATTTGGAATTTTTATAGATTTCTTTGCTGCTCCTTGAAAAAGTCTGTGCAGTTTCCCCAAACCAAATCGCTCCATTTCTCTTTATTCTTCTTTAGTTCTTTATTTTCTTCCCTCTTCATCCCCTCCCACAAGAAACTCATGTGTAGGTAAAAATGTGATGAGTGAAAAGTACGTATAATATGGACAGAATGCTCAAAGAAAATTCAAGGGGAGAGAAATCACTTTCTACTGTAGTGTTGTTGGAGGGGGTGGCTCAAAAAAGACTTCATAGTGATTAGACTGGACATTAAAAGAAAAGGATTTCAATAAGTGGAAATATAGAACATGGGCTTTGTAGGTATGAAGGCTGGCCTATACAAATTTACTGGAGATGATAGATTTGAGGATGCTTTCCTCTGGAATGGAAATTGTGTAAAGAGGAATGATGTGATGACTTTCCCCGATGAATGTGTCCAAACAATATAAACAAGGAAATCTCAGAAGAATTGCAATCTATAAGCAGCCATATGAGAAACAGTTCCTTATCACCAAAAAGACATGAAAACCAAAACAACTGAGGTTCTACCTCATATCTAGCAAATCGACAAAGAAGACAGAAGATTAGAATAGTCATTGGAGAACTTGTAAAAAGACAGGTAAAGTAATATACTATTGGTGGAGCTGGGCATTGGTTTAGTCTTTTTTCTTTTGGTTTTTTTTTTTTTTTTTGCTTTTTGGAGGGGGAAAGGCAGGGCAATTGGAGTTAACTGACTTGGCCAAGGTCACATAGCTAGTAGTCTGAAGCTGGGATTTGAACTCAGGTGCTCCTGACTCCAGGACCAGTGCTCTATTCCCTGTGCTACCTATCCACCCCTGGTTCAGCCAGTCGAGAACAATTTGAAATTAAACTAAGAAAATGACTGAAATGTACCATATACTTGACCTACTACTAGATACATACTCCAAGGAGGTAAAAGATGTAAATATTTATAGTACAGTTTATAGTAAAAAATTGGAAACAAAATAGATACTGATGGAGGGATGTTTAAATACATTATGGTCCACAACTGTAATAGAATATTGTTATTTCATAAGTAACAATGAATATTCAGACTATATGAAAGGAATGTGAAAATTTACATGGACTGATTAAAATACAATGTCCTTAGGACCAGGAATACAACATACCCAATGACTATAAAAGTGTAAATTAAAATAACAACAACAAAAAAAACCTAACTAAACAACTGACCCTTAAGGTGATTACTTGAGCAGCAAAAAAGCACTTTCTTCCAGTCTTTGCAGAGATGAGGCACTATGACAAGGTCACATTGCATATACCAGGACTTCTTAATCTTTTTCCACTCAAGTCCCTTTTTGACCCCTTTTCACCTTTCCCCTTTTGTTGGTGTTGCATGGTTTGAGGGCACGTGTAGAGCAAAGTGGGCATGCTCTGTGTTCAGAACCAAGGTTGCAGCAAAGTTCTGTGATGCAACATGGCAAGCACTGCTAGAAACACCTAGGATTCATTACAGTTTGATTTTTAATTAATTTTTGGTCATTGGCATCCAAAAACCTTTTTACTGTTGCCAAATTTTTCGTGACCCCATATGCGGTTGCAACCCACAGTTTAAGAAGCACTGGTATATACTCTACTAACAGACTTGGTTGATGTTGGTTATTTTTGCCAAATTGTCCTTTTTGTTATCTGTTACAAGAGATGATTCACTGGGGAAAGGGAAGGAAATAATTGGAAATGGTGATGAAAAACTAGTATTTTAAGAATTTTTAAGGGTTAAATGGATTGGACAGGGAATATCCAGGAAGCAATACTAGTTTGAGAGCTGTTGCAAGAATTTGTTGGAATGAGCAGAGACTGAACTAGGATGGTGGCAGTAAGAATCGAAAAGAAGGAATGCATATGAAAGACACATACTCTTGTGATTGATGTGGTGCAGAGGACAAAAAAGAAGGAAACTATATGGATGTCACTCAGGTGTCAAGAATGGGTCATACTTTCTATTTTTGTAACTTACTCTATTTCGGTGTTTTGTTTTCAACTGAGGATCAGAACCTTCCAGGGAATTGTAGAACAATTTACAAAACAAGAACAAGTAAATATGGAGCTTTAAATGGTTTGGAGGGTGCTTATAATAATAAACCATAGTACCTCATAATAACAGATAGCATTTACATAGGACTTTTAGGTTTGGAAAGCACTCTAACACATAACATCTCATTTGATCCTTATACCTCCCCTGTGAGGTAGGTGTAATTATTATCTCCATTTTGCAGATGAGAAAACAGACTGAGAGAAGTTGTAGCACCAATGTGGTATTCACAGTGTCTGTGAATGGCAGCTGTGAATATGCCAGTGTAATTCTGAATCATAAAATATAACAGACTCTCTCCACATGGAAGACAGAACCAAAACATTTATTCACACACCAGAAAACTGAATCCCAACACCCAGAAAGCCAAATCCATCATAGCAACAAAGAAATCTATACACAATGATAATGCAGAGGGCACTGCCATCCCCAAGCCTTCCCTGTTCTAGGGCCTTCCCACAAACCAACACTTAGCTCACTGCCTGCTTCCTCTCTCTCTGCTTTAACTACTCTGACCAACTTCCTCTCAGCTCTGCTTCACCCTTCCTGTTCCACCATTTGGCAAGCTCCTCCCACCAGATTCATATGACTCAGGCTTCCATGTGACTCAAGCAGGTCACACAGACCTATTAATGGATGGGGAAGATTTTTGAATTAAGCAAAAAAGTAAATACATGAACAATATAGGAATTAAATGTATCTTGACCAGAGCCCTTTAACTAGACAATTCAAGATTCAAACTCAGGTCATCCACTACACAACCTGACTCTAGCACCTTGAGATTCAGGGAGCTTCAATGAATATTTGTTGAATTCGACTTAGGTGAATTAAAATGAACTGTTAGAGTTTAGGGGACGGAGGGTTATACACTACCTTCATTTAATCTTTCAACAATTCATTTAAATTATATAGCTCCTGAGGCCCTCTCCAGCTCCAAATCTCATTTAAAAAATGTGTTCATTGGATTATAGATTTAGAGATAGAAGGGGATTGCTAGGTCACCTAATCCAATGCTTTCATTTTACAGTTTGAGGAAACTTGAGGCCAAGAGACCTAAATGACTTATTTGCTCACTGTAGGACAGTTAGTGCTAGAGAAAGGATTTGAACCCAGGTCCTCTGAATCAAAATCCAGCTCTCCTGCTGTTGTATTAGCCTGCTGTTGTGTGCAGCAGCAGGAGCAGCAACAGATCACTGTGCTAGATGCTAGGAGATAAAAAGTCTAGATTAGATTTTACTACCTGCCTTCATGGAGTTTACAAGGCTTTGCTGCTTGCTGTAGTATTGAGTAGGGAACAGAGCTAGGAAGCTCCAAACTCTTGGATAAACAAATAGTGGATCACACTGGGGTGGGGGTGAAGGATGAAAGATGAAGTCAAAAGGGACAATTAGCATATGAGAGGCTAAGGAACTGCTATTCTAAATCAAAGTGTTAATTTGTTAAAGTGTGAATGTCAAATATACTTAAATACAGAACCTATTGCTAAATGTACATTTCTCTTGAATATTTAAATAGCTATCATTTATTTCCTGTATCCAACAAAAATATTAAATCTTATTAGTACCTTCTATCCTGTGGGTTAAGTTGTTAATTCCTGTACTCTATTTATACAAATATTTTTCGAGTTTATTACCTATTTTTATCTTGTCCTTCAACTGCAATATAGTTCAGGGTTGCCTATTTTTAGTACACTCAAGTACCACGTCTTGGAAATGCTAAAACACTTCTCTGTCTGGTCATGGAAGTCTCAGACTAGAACTTCTGTTGTAGCAGGCAGCCAATGATTACATTTCCTGTTGTCACTGATACACAAGGAATGTCAGAAAGTTCTCATTCACCTACAATAGATCAGTGTGCATCTCTGCCCAAAGGAAAAAGTTCCAAAGATATGCAGAAACTAGTCACCATATACTAAAGGAGTACAGCTAGATGCCCTATCTTATTTGAAATGGCAGGTGCCAAAGTGAAATGACAGGTGCCAAAGGTTAGTGGACTCCTAATGAGATAGCTTTTTAAAAAATGAGCCAGAAAATTAGCCATCATTATTTGTTAGTGCTAATAGTGAACATTTATATATCACTTTAAGGTTTACAAATTGCTTTACATATATCATCTTATTTGATTATCATACCAATCCTGCGGTAGGAATTATTGTTATTCAATAATAATAGTAACAACATTTCTGTAGCACTTTAGGATTTACAAAGTGCTTTACATATCTTATTGGATCATCAGCAATCCTGAGGCAGGAATTATTATCCAATAATAATAAAAATATTAAAGGCAATTCTAATAGTACTTTAGGTACTAATAGTACTTAATAGTAATAGTACTTTTACGAAGTGTTTTATATGTATTATTTCATTTAATCCTCACAGTCTTGTGAGTTAGGTGCTTTTATATCCCCATTTTACAATTTTGGAAATTGAGGCTGAGAGATTAAATGACTTGCTAAGGATCACACAGCTAATAAGCATTTGAGGCAGGATTCAAACTCAGGTCTCTCAGGCTCTGAGACCAGTGCTCTATCAACTACACCACCAACTGTCACTGGATGGATGATGTATAGATTTAAAGGTTACTTATTTAGAAATGAACTTTAAGTCTTTATGTTTTGGAAGACGTCTACTTGTCCTTTCTAAGAGATCCTATTGCTGCCAAAACATTACAGATTTTAGAGATCCCGAAATCCTTCAAAAATCCATACAAATTAACACTTTCATATATCTGACTCTCGACTCCAGCCACAAGTGCTGCCTTTCCTCCTCCACTCCCCCTCAAAATTATTTTGCACTCATTTAATATATGTTTTGTAACGTTCTGTCCCTCAATAGAATCAGATCCTTGAGGGCAGGGACTCTGTATCCCCAGTGTATATACAGCACCTGGCATATTATAGGTGCCTAACAAATGCTTGTTGATTGATCTTGGACAAAATACACATCGACTAAACACATAGCCCTGCTTGGAGTAGAAAATTAAAGGGGAAGCAAATGAATAAGTAATCTTGTTTGAGATCGTAGTCTTGGATTCAGATAAGAACTCTGGTTGGTTAAATGGGGAATGTACTTTTTTTCCCTTTTTTTCCTTTCAAACCCTCAGGCTGTTAATGCCATCTGTTGCACAATGTGAATAACAACTGAGCTTCCCTTCAACAAACACTGGCAGTTGGTCTTTTAATTTCCTTCTCTAGGGTACTTGTCTTTAACAGAAGAAAGGTCCCTGAAATCCCTCAATGATATGTGCCTTAAGAGAGAAAAATGAAACTGGATTCTTGAATCTTTAAGTGCGAGAATGATGATGATGATAGCTGAATATAAAAGGATAAAAATTATGGGTGGCCCTTTAAAAGTTTCTGAATGTGAACCTTTGCCCTATATTCAGCTAAAAGCTGAGCAGTAACTAGGGTGGAGTAATCAGAGCTCTGACCAAAGGCACCGAATTTAAAGGGTGCTGTCAGCACTTGGAATCCTCCAGCAGAAGAGAAAAAAGAGCTTAGCACCTACTTAGCAAGACTAATTAGTTAAAATAGAAAGCTAGCAGATAGTAGGCTGGGGTGAGCTGCTCCCCTTTCTCTCCCTCTTCTTCCCCAGCAGTAACTTCTGGCCTGTAAATCCCTCACCCCACCGCATTCTGAACATCTACCCCACAAACAACAGAGAGATGGCTTCCTGCTGCATTTCTCAAGTCTTTTTTTTTTCTTACTTGGAACATAACATTCATAATTACAAAAAAAAAATCTATTCTAAAGAATATAATTTGTCTCAAAATCACCATGTCATCAGAGACAAGGCCCCCTGGCACAGAACATTAATATGAAAGATAGCATTTAGTAAGTGCCTGCTTTGTGACAGGCACTGTGCTAAGCACTGGGAATATAAAGAAATGCAAAAAAAAAAAAAAAACCCAAAAAAACCAAAACCAAGGCGCTGCACTCAAGAGTCTCACAATATGGACAGCAATGCAAACAATCATGTGCAAGCAAAACAATTCAGGATAAATTAGGGGTAAAATCAGAGAGAAGGCACTAAGATTAAGAGGGACTGGGAAAGGCTTCTTGCAGAAGGCAGGACATTAGCTGAGATTCAACAGAATCCAGGGAAGACAAGAGATGGAGATGAAGATTTCTAGAATGGAGGGGACAACCAGTGAAAATGCTTTGGTCTATGGGGCAGCTAGGTGGCAGTGAATAGAGCACTGGCCCTGGAGACAGGAGAACCTGAGTTCAAATCTAACTTCAGACACTTGACACACTAGCCATGTGACTTCAGGCAAGTCACTTAGCCCCAATTGCCCTCCAAAAAGGAAAAAAGAGAGAAAATAAAGGAAAAAAAGAAAATGCTTCAGTCTGGAGAGATGGGTTGTCTGGTTCAAGGAGTATCAAGGATGCCACTAGATCACCAAAAATGTGGAGGGGATGAACATGAAAGAAGAATGGAAAGATAGGAAGGGACTAGTTTATAAAGGGCTTTAAATGCCACACAACAGATTTTATATTTGATCCTGAAGCAATGATGTTTATTAAATTGGAAAATATTGTAGAAAATGAAGGTGATTTAAGTTTCTCTTAGTTCCCATTTGTTGGGAAAATAGATGTTTTTAATGTGTATTTTACCTTTCCAACCCAACCCTCCCCCTCTTTGCAGGAAAAATAAATATTTCTAATTTTCTACATGTTATTTTAAAATGACATGAAAACACTCAGTGTGCCTCACTTTCCCAACTCATTATGTTGTAGTAGAATTCTTTCAAGTCCCAATAAGGAAAAACAAGAGTGAACTGATCTTTCAGTCTGACTGGTGTTTAAGCAGTTGTGTATATTTTAGAAATTCAGAAACCCTCATGTAGGTCATCTTAGTGACCAGAAATCTGTGAATTTCTCAGAAAAATGAGTTAATTCATTCAACAAATACTTATTAAGTGGCTAATATAGGTAGGGATGTCTTCTAACCTCCTCCACAAATAAAGCTACTCCTAGGAAATTTCATTTCAATATTTTGAAATAATCAATTTTCTTTTTTTTAAATTTTAAATTATTGGGGCAGCTAGGTGGCGCAGTGAATAGAGCACCGGCCCTGGAGTCAGAAGGACCTGGGTTTGGATTCAGCCTCAGACAACACACACACACACACACACACACACACACACACACACACACAAAAAACCTAGCTGTGTGACCTTGGGCAAGTCACTTAACCCCAACTGCCCTCCAAAAAGCAAAAAAAAAAATTTTAAATTAATTTCACTTATTTTATTAAATATTTCCCAATTACATATAAAAAATTACCAATATTTTAAAGATTTTCAGTTCTAAATTCTTTCTTTTCCTCTTCCCTTCCTTAAGAAGGCAAACATTTTGCTATTGATTATGCATGTGAAGTCACACAAAACATATTTCTGTATTAGCCATAATGCAAAAGAAAACACAAAACAAAACAATAAAAATAAAGTTTAAAAAATATGCTTCAATATGCATTCAGAGTTCATCAGTTCTCTCTTTGGAAGTAGATAACATTTTTAATCATGGGTCCTTTGGGATTGTCTTGGATCATTGTCTTGATCAGAGTAGTTGTCTTTCACAGTTGATTATCCTTAAAATATTCTGTATATAATCTTCTCCTCGCTTTGTTCATTTCACCTTGTATGAGTTCATATAAGTCTTCCTAGGTTTTTTCTGAAACCCATACTTTTCATCATTTCTTATAGTACAATAGTAGTGCATCCTTTCCCCAATTGATGGGTGTCTCCTTGATTTCCAATTTTTTGCCACCACAAATTGAGCCCTATAAATATTTTTGTACAAATAGATCATTTTCCCTTTTCTTTGATCTCTTTGGAATACAGATCTAGTAGTGGCATTTCTGGGTCAAAGGGTATACACAGTTTTGTAGCCCTTTGGGTGTAGTTCCAAATTGTTCTCCAGAATGGTTGCACTACTTCACAACTCCAACAAAAATGTATTACTGTTCCAATTTTTCTACATTCCCTCCAGCATTTGACATTTTCTGTCATGTTTGTAAATCAAATAGGTGTGAGATAGTATCTCAAAGTTGCTTTAATTTGCATTTCTCTAGTTGGTAGTGATTTAGCATTTTTCATATGACTATTGATAGCTTTGATTTCTTCTTCTGAACTGCCTGGTCATGTCTTTTGATCATTTATCAACGGGAATGGCTCGCATTTTTACAAATTTGGCTCAGTTCTCTAAATAGTCAAAAAATGAGACCTTTATCAGAGAAACTTGCTATAAAATTTCCCACCATTTCCTGTTTTCTTTCTAATTCTGGCTACATTAGTTTCGTTTGTCCAAAACTTTTTTAATTGCAAGTAATCAAAATTATCCATTTTACTTCCTGTGATCCTCTCTATTTCTTGTTTGGTCATAAACTCTTCCCTTATCCATAGATCTGACAGGTATGTTTTCCCATGATCCCCTAATTTACTTGTGATAGACATACTCTATATGTCTAAATTATTTATCCATTTGACCTTATTTTGATATATGGCATGACATGTTGGTCTATGCATAGTTATTGCTGAACTGCTTTCCAGTTTTCCAAACAATTTTTGTCAAATCTTGAGTTCTTACCCCAAAAGCTTGGATTTATCAAATAATTAAAACATTCACTTACTACTATGTATTGTATACCTAATCTATTTCACTGATACATCACTCTCTTTCTTAGTACCAAATAATTTATGATTACCTTTGTGTAATATAGTTTGAAATCTGGTGTTTCAAGGGTGCCTTTCTTCACATTTTTTTCATTGAGTCCCTTGATATTCTTGACCTTTTGTCCTTCCAGATGAATTTTGTACTCTTTTTTTTCTAGCTCTGTAAAATAATTCTTTGCTGGTGTGATCGGTATGGCACTGAATAAGTAAATTAACTTAGGTAGAATTGTCATTTTAGTATATTGACTCAGCCTGCCCATGAACAATCAATATTTCTCCAGTTGAGATCAGTCTTTATTTCTGTGAAAAGTGTTTTGTAATTGTGTTGATATAATCCCTGAGTTTGTCTTGGCAGGTAGACTCCCAAATATTTTATATTGTCTGCAGTTATTTTAAATGGATTTTCTCTTTCTGTCTCTTCTTATTGGGTTTTGTTGTTAGTATGTAGAAATGCTAATATTTTATGTGGATTTATTTTATATCCTGTAAATTTTCTGAAGTCATTCATTGTTTAAACTAGGTTTTTGGTTGATTCTTTAGGGTTCTCTAAATATACCATCATATTATCTACGAAGAGTGATAGTTTTGTTTCCACATTGCTTATTTTTATTCCTTCAATTTCTTTTCTTGTCTTATTCCTACAGTCAGCATTTCCAGTACAATGTTGAATAATATTGGTTACAATGGACAACCTTGCTTCATTCCTGATCTTATTGGGAAAATTTCAAGTTTATTTTTATTAGATTATGTACTCATGGTTTTACATAATTAGTACTTATCATTTTAAGAGAGAATCTGTTGTTCCTGTTCTTTCTAGTGTTTTTATAGGAATGGGTGTTGTATTTTGTCAAAGACTTCTGCATCGATTGACATAATATGATTTTTGTTGTTTTTTTTTATATGACCAATCATTTTGATAGTTTTCCTAGTGGTGAACCAGCCCTGCATTGCTGGTATGAATCCCACCTGATCATAGTGTATGATCTTCATGATATATTGCTATCATCTCCTTGATAGTATTTTTATTAATTTTTTCGCATCAATATTCAATAAGGTAATTGGCCTATAGTTTTCTTTCTCTGTTTTTGTTTTCCCTGGTTTAGATATCAAAACCATATTTATGTCATAAAAAGATTTTTGCTAGGACTCCTTTACCTATTTGTTTAAAATAATTTATATACTATTGGAATTGTTTCTTAAATGTTTGGTGGAATTCACTTGTAAATTCATTTGGTCCTGGGGATTTTTTTCTTTTAGGCAACTTACTGATGACTTGCTCAATTTCTTTTTCTAAGAAATGGTTATTTATGTATTCTGTTTCCTCTTCTGTTAATCTGAGCAGTTTATACTTTTGTAAATATTCATCCTTTTCACTTAGATTGTCGGTTTTACTGGCATATAATTTGGCAACTCCTAATAATTGCTTTGGTGACACATTCATCTTTTTCATTTTTGATACTGGTAATTTGGTTGTCTTCTTTCTTTTAAATCAAATTAACCAATGGTTTATCTATTATATTGTGGGTTTTCCCCCACTCCTACCCCATAAAACCAACTCCTAGTTTTGTTTATTAGTTTAGTGATTTGTTTTTACTTTCAGTTTTACTAATCTCTTCTTTGATTTCACTATTTCCATTTTGGTTTTTAATTAGGGCTTTTTAATTTGTTATTTTTCCATAATAGATTCTAATCCAGCCCTTTCTTTTAACTCTTCGTGTGTGTGTGTGTGTGTATGTGTCTGTTTGAAGTGTGTTCTTGTAAACAACATGTTGTTGGATTTTGTTTTATGGGTGAGTTCATCCCATTCACATTCACAGTTATGATTACTAACTCTACATTCTCCTCCTTCCTGTTTTCTTCTGCTTATCCTTCTCTTTCTTTTTTTTTAATCCTGCCACTCCTCTAAAGTATATTTTGGTTCTGACCACTACCTTCTTTTATCTGCCCACACTTTGATCATCCCTCCCTTTCTTTTATCCCATTCCATTTCTACTTCCCTGCTGGGTAAGATAGATTTTGAATACCAATTGAATGTGTGTGTGTATAAAATTTCTCCTCTTTAAACCAGTTTAGATGTGATTGAAATTGGCCATCCCACCTTATCCCCCAACATTTCCCTATCCAATGTAAAAGTTCTTCCTTATTCATCTCTTTTATGTTAGATAATTTTCCCTATTCTTCCACTCTATTCCTCTTTTTCCCAGGACATCCCTCTTTCCCATTTATCCATTTTTAAAAAAATATCATCCAACATAATTGACTCACTCTCGCACTCTCTTTCTATGTAGAATCTTTCTAATTGTCCTAATAATGATAAAATTCTTAGAATATATATGTATGTGTGTATGGATACATATATATACACACATATAATTACAAACATACTATATATATGTTATATATAATCTTTCCACATAGAATTTATGTTTACCTTTTGGGACGTCTCTTGAGTTTTATATTTGAAAGTCATATTTTTTTATTCAGCACTGGTCTTTTTTAACAGGAATGTTAGAAAGCCCTCCATTTCATTGAATATCCATTTCTCCCCTGAAAGATTATACTCAGTTTTACTGGGTAGATTATTTTTTCATTGTAATCCTAGCTCTTTTGCCTTCTGAAATCTCATATTCCTGTCTCTAGCTCTATGGCATTTGAATAATTTCTTTCTGGCTGCTTGAAGTATTTTCTTTTTGACCTGGGAGCTCTAGAATTTGGCATAATATTCCTGGGAGTTTTCATTTTGGGATCTCTTTCAAGTGTTGATAAGTGGATTCTTTCCATTCCTATTTTACCCTCTGGTTCTAAGATATCAGGATAATTTTTCATGATAATTTCTTGAAATATGATGTCTAGATTCTTTCTCTGATCATGGTTTTCAGGTAATCCAATAACTCTTAAATTATCTCTCCTTGATATGTTTTCCATGTCAGTTGTTTTTCCAATGAAATATTTCACATTTTCTTCTTCTTCCCCCCCCCTCATTCTTTTGACTTTGTTTTATTGTTTCTTGATGTCTCATGGAGTCATTAGCTTCCATTTACCCGATTCTAATTTTTAAGAAATTATTTTCTTCAGTGAGATTTTGATCTCTTTTTCCATTTAGACAACTCTTCTTTTTAAGGAATTATTTTCATCAGTGAATTTTTGCACCTCTTTTTCAATGTGGCCAATTCTTTTCTTTAAGGTGTTATTTGCTTTAGCTTTTTTTGTGCCTATTTTGTCAACCTGTTAATTGTCTTTTTGTAATTTTCTTCCTTTGCTTTTATTTCTTTGCCTAATTTTCCTTCTATTACTCTTATTTGATTTTGAAAATAATTTTTAGCTCTTCTAGGAATTCTTGTTGGGCTTGTGTACAATTAACATTTTTTTTTCTTTTGAGGCTTTGATTTTAGCTATTTTGAGTTCATTCTGAATTGTGTCTAGATCTTTCATGCCACCATAGTAACTTTCAATGATCAGGTTCTGTTTTTGTTGTTTGTTCAATTTTTTTTATCCTATTTCTTGATTTGTAGCTTCATGTTAATGTTGGGCTCTGTTGCTGGCATGTGGTGGAGGGGCACTGTCTCAAGCTTCAGGCTTTTCCTTTTTCAGAGTTAGTTTTGGTAGTGTTTGGTGTTTCCAAGATGATGTGCTCACTGCTCTGCTCTTCTGTACTCTGGTCTTTACCCAGGAAGCACCTCTAGAAGTGACACTGCCCCTCAGGGCTTCCATTCTCTCTTGACTGAAAGTACTCCTCTCTGAAGTTGACATAGGCAACAGGGTTGCCAAACGGTGTATGGTCCTACAGCCAATGCTAGCATAGGGCTCCCCTGTAATCTCTTTCTGGCCAGTTTCCAGGTCCCCTTACCATTTTGAGAACTTCCAAAGCTGCTGCTGCTACTGCTTTTATCACCACCATCTAGTCCCTCTGCTAGTGTTTCATCCCCCATGTCACATATTCTTTCTCTCTGAAGTCCTGTGTTGTCTTGGACTGGAAGAATGTTTCACTCTGACCTTCTGTTACTCTGCCACTCTAGAATTCTCTTTGAGGTATTATTTTAAAGCTGTTTGGAGGGGAGTATTGGGAGAGCTCAGCTGAGTGCTTTCTCTACTCTGCCATCTTGAATTCACCCTTGGAAGTCCCCATGATATTTTCTTAATTTGAATGCATCATGTCAGGTAATTTTGAACTAATAATATTTATATTCCAGGTCTTGTGACCTTTCTTTTGAATGGGCTCATTTGGTTGCTTATCATTAATACCACAAGGAAATGTAATTCTCACGACAAAGATTCTTGAATGTGTCAGAAGTCTAACTTTGTATAAGTATGCAGTGCTTTAGAAAATGATAATCTAGAATTGAAGGCAATAAGAAAAAAAGGAGAGTACATGCATAGATCTCACTCTGATCTCACTCATTCTCCTTTCCTTTTGTTTATTTGTTGAAGGGGCCTTTTGCTATGCCTCACCCCAGAGATACCAATTAATGAAGAGTCATTGGATTAGATTGGAATTTTGATCACTCTGTATCATAAGTCTTGAGGCCTAGTAGTACTATCCCCATGCTCTTAGCATGACCATGCACCCCTTCTAAGGCTAGTATATTTCTGTATCTAGGTCCCTTCCCAGAACACTGTGAGCATTGGTCTTATACACATACATCTTTTTTCCTTGGGTGGTATGCAGTCCTGAAAAGCACAGTTGTTGTTCAGAAAAGTCATCTTCTAATGTTCCATCAGATGGAGACCCTGAAAGTCTCCCAATTCTCCCCTATCTCTTGGGAAAATACTCTTTAACATGTTTCTTTATTTTTTCCTTTCAAATCTTGATCAATCTTCTATTGCTCTCCTTATGCCAGTTCCTCTTCCATTAATTGTTTCTGTCCTACTTTCCCAAAGGCCCCTTCCACTGTTTTTCCTGAAATACTGGAAAAAAGTTATTTTCTTTTCTGCTCACATCCACCCTGGAGAGGAGTGCCTCTCCAGCAGCAGCCCTCTTTCTCTTCCTTCCCCTTTATCCATGTGAAGAACTTCCCTTTGTATTATCCTCACTGCCCACACCAACCCAAAGATATTGATTCATCTATCAGGCAACTTGAAATGTAGTCCATGAATATTAATTCAGTCCTTTCTCCTTTTCCTGACTTTTTAAGATCCTCTTAAATCTTCAGTTTCTTAGATCATTTTTGTCCTTTGATAATCTCTCTTTGTTCTTACATTTACCCTTTGATCTAATTTCTTTTTAACAGTATCCTAGAAACAAGAGACAATTTATTTTATTACTTCTTTTTTTAATAATTATATTTATTTCATGGGATTATGGATTTAGAGCTGGAAAAGACCTTGGAGGTCATCAAGCCCACTCCCCTCATTTTACACGGGAGGAAACTAAGGTTTAGAGAGATTAATAATTTGTCCCAGGTCACACAGCTAGTAAGTATCTGAGGTGACTTTCCTTGATTCTAAGTTTAATACTATTCACTGTGCCATACTGATTTGTTTCTCATGCTCAAAGTGTTCCCAAGTTGAACAGTCACCTCACCTCTGATCTCTTAGGCAGAAATGCCATAAATAGGTTTTTTTTTTTTATGAAAACTTAACTTTTTATATTAATGATTAGTCTTGACTTTTAGGATGCATTTTTTTGGGGGGGATAAGTCTCAAGTTTCTTTGTTTTTTGGGATATCTTATTATAAGAGACAGAATCAAGATGGTAGCTAGTGTGGGGGGATGGGGAATGTGCAGCTGAGTGCCTCCCTCTCAAAATGCACACATATGCTCACACACATACACACATACACAAACAAAACTCCTCTACATAGATCTAGACAATGCACTAAACCAAGTTTTGATGAGGAAATCCAAGAAAAAATATCATAGTGCCTCATTTTTTTTTCTAGCCTAGGCAGCATAGGGAAATATACAGAGAATTCTACAGACACTGGGGACGGAATCTAGCTAAGGAATCATCATACAAGAACATTCCAGCTCAGAGAGAGGCTATATACCAGGATAAGACAAGGTCGCAGATCTAGAAAAGAGGAGCCTGACTTTGTGTAAGGTGAAGGAACAGATGCGAAATGGTGACTCTGTCATTCATTATTCAGTTCCAACTAACAGATTCAGGGCAACCTGTGCTGGAGAAGGCTCTCCATGGTAAAAAGCCATCACAGGCCCTATGCTTCATAAACAGTAACTCTGTGCCTCTGACCTAAGAAGTAGAAAGGTGGGGCAGCTAGGTGGCACAGTGAATAGAGCACCAGCCCTGGAGTCAGGAGAACCTGAGTTCAAATCCAGCCTCAGACACTTAACACAAAACTAGCCAGTTGACCTTGGGCAAGTCACCAATCGCCCCTTCCCACTCCAAGAAAAAAAAAGGTAGAAAGGGGTCTCAGTTCCAGCCTCTAGCCCAGTCTGAGGCCTCCTATGGAATAATAAAGAAAGGAATCCAAGACCAAATGGGAGCCTGTAGTTCTGTAACTCTGAACCAGAAGAACTTTCCAGTTGGCTGAAGGTGACATAGTAGCATTCTACCCAGAATACCAAGGCATAATGTTCAGACCCAAACTAAGGTCAGAAATTAGCAGCATTCAGACAAGGAGAGCAGTGATCAGATTATGTCCTGGATCAAACCACTTTGGGAACATTGAAGGCTTGCAAGTGCCCAAATTGAGTTATCCCTGAGAGCTGGAATAAATAGCACAACATTCAATACTCTCAAGAAAGCTGCAGCAGGACCAGCCCAGAGGTTACTTCCAAATTTGTGCAGAATCTAGTCCTGACATAAATTCCAAAATCAATAAATAGGCTAAATGAATGAGCAAACAAACAAAAAGAATCCTGGCATAGAGATCTGTTTTTAGTAGGGTTGCTCAAGACAAACCCAGAGGAAATATCTACAAGCAAAGTAACAAAGAAAAACACAGCTTAGGCACAAGTTCAATTAGAATTCATATGAGAAATGAAGCAAGAATGTTTTTTTAAGCCTCTTTTTTTTTGTTAGAAGAGTTTTGGAACAAAAGAATTAGAAATAGAATTAGCAGCTCAGCAAAAGGTACAAAACCTTACTGAAGCAATACTTTCCAAGAAAATCTGAATGGACCAGATAGAAGACAAAGACTACATGAGACAGGACATATTAAAACAAAGTCAAAAGGCTGAAAAAAATAGAAGAAAGTGTAAAGTAATTTATGGCAAAAATAACTGACCTGGGAAGCATCAAGGAGAGATATGAATCACCGGACTACCTGAAAACCATGACAAAAAGAGCTTAATCATCATGTTTCAAGAAATTATAAAAGAAAACTTTCTGGACCTCTTAGAACCATAGGGCAAAGTAGAAATAGGAAAAAAAAAATCCACCATTCACCTCCTTAAAGAAGCCTCAAAATGAAAACTCACAAGAACATTATAGTCAAAATTAGAGCCTCCTGGTCAAAGAAAAAATATTGCAAGCAGTCAGAAAATATTCAAGTACTTAAGGACCACCATCAGGATCATGAGGTTCAGCAGGCACCATTATAAAAGAACAAAAAGTTTGAAATACATTATTACAGAGGGCAAAAGATACAGGTATAGAAAAATAAGAATAACTTACTCAGCAAAACTGAGTATAATACTGCAAGGGGAAAAAATGAATCTTTCATGATATAGGAAACTCCCTAGCATTCCTGTTGAAAAGACTGGAACTGCATAGAAATTTTGAAATACAAACACAGGAGTGAAGAGAAATAGAAAAAGTTGAATAGGAGTAAACAATCATAGGCAATTATAGGAGCTAAACATGATAAAACTATTAATATTTTAATATAGGGAGATATGTTCTCTCAGAACTCACTTATTATCAGAGGTTATAGAGGGAATCTTATTACGCAGAGGGTCTCAGAATGATTCTGGTATGTTTTGATAAGACATATAAAAGAATAATAGAAAGGGAAGGTAAAAGGGACACACTAAGAGGAAAGGGAGAGAAAAGACTGGGGAAATCAATCTCACATAATTGGGGTGTGTAACTAGAAATATATGTTAGCAAGGAGAAAAAAGTGGGGGTGAGGAACAGGCAGTATTTGATCCTCATTTTCATCTTAACTGGTCAAAAGAGGGAAGAATACACACAGGTATAAAAATGCATTTCACTCAACAGGGAAGCAGGAAGGAAAAGGGAGATGAAGAAGGGGGGAGTAAGAGAGAAGGTGGAAAGGGCAGTCTTAGACAAAACAAAACTCTTAATTTAAGAGGGTGGATCTTGAAGAGGATCTTAAAAGAAAAAAAAAATAAAAGTACTTGACAAAATATGCTATTTATATCCAGGGAGAGAATTGATAAGGCCCAGAGTGCGAATTTAAACATTTATTTTGAACATGGCTAATATGGGAATCTTTTTTTTTTAAAGAAAAATCTTATTTTACTTTCTTCTCTTATTTCTTATTAATATAGAGTAATCCTCCCCCCCCCCCCCCAATTTATAGCTGAAGACCTTTGTCTTAGATGGTTTTGTTTTGGACATTGAAATTTTGAACTTTACCTATTACATGTTTTGGGATTTCAAGTATGGATTTTTCTCTGATGGTGATCTTTGGATTATAGCAAGTTGTTATCTGTATTCAGAAGTTCTAGGTAATTTTCATGTATCTTTTATATTACAATATTCAGGTTTTAAATTTGTTATGTTAATTTATATTTGTAGGAAGACATAACCCTTAAGTTATTTTTATGCATTCAGTCTTAAAGATCAGTTGCTTTGGCAAATTGTTGCTCTTTTGCTTCTCTCTAATTTTCCTTCACTTCTGTGTTTTTAAGTTTCAAATCTGCCATTCTTTTTCTCAGAGAGTCTACTGATTTGGTTACATTCTTTGTCATTTGTTCTGAGTTGTCTGTTCTATTTTTTGTCTTAGTTATTTCTGTTTTGAGAAGTCTAACTTCTGACTTAATTTCCATCTAAATGCATTATTTTTATTTCTCTTCTGAATCATTCTGGAGTTTCTCAGTCCATGCATGATGTATATTGTTCTATCATCTCCAAGGAATCTGCAAAATTTTCTTCCTCAAGTTGTGGTATATGCATTTTATGGAATATTATTGTGCTATAAGAAACGAGGAGCAGACGGTCTTCATATTTACCTGGAGAGGCTTAAAAGAACTGATGCTGAGGGAGAAGAGTAGAACCAGGAGAAATTTGTACACAATTACAGACACAACGTATATGTGCGACCAACTTTGATAGACTGGACTCTTCTCAGCAATGCAGTGATATAAGTCAATCCCAAAAGACTCATGATGGAGAGAAATATGTGCATCCAGAGAAAGAACTAGAAAGAATGAAGTTTATATCCAGGTGGAAGCAAAATACCTGATCTTTTTCCTTCTCTTATTTGGTTTTATGTCCTCTTTACCATTTTTCATTCCAGCTGGTACATTCCGTCCTTATAACCTGACCAATGCATAATGTGAAAGTATTTCCAGATCCAATACTTGACTATAAGCTGCCATGGTGGGGGGAGGGGAGGGAGGGAAACAAAATGTGAAATTCAAGGAATTGTGGAATTGAATCCTGTAAACTAAAAGGAAACAAACAAATTAATAAATTAAAAAAAAAGGAAAAAAAAAAGAAGTGGCTTCCCCTCTAGCTGACTCAGTGCTGCTGAATCTTTTATACCTCCCACCCCCTTTCCTTTGCATATGTGGGCAATTCCAATGCATCTCACTTTTTGTTTGTGTAAGAGAGAGAAAGTTATGACTGAGTATTTGCCAGAAAGTAATAGGTTAGGGGCTACCCATCCAGACACCAAAACATAAGCATTTTAGATTTTCATAAGACTTTTACCTTGAGCTGTCTTTCTGTTTTCTGGTCTTACTAATTCAACCTTAGTTATTATCAATGATTAAGTTGCTAATTTAGAGGAGTTGCCAATCACATTTATTCCACCTGGTAAAACGGAAAATCTTTATTCAGGTCTTTGCCCTCAATAACAAAGATCTCCATCCAAGTTTGCTTCCTTTGTTCAAGGAATGTATTATAGCAACCAAGGCAAAAGTGCTTTGGATATGACCAGGAAATGAAATTCAAATCTGGTGCTGTTTTATTCCTAATTAGGGAAAAACAATCTTGATAGGTACACATTTCTAAAAGGGAACAGACAAGTGTCACACGGCTTCTCCCTTATTGGGGCATCTTAGGGAAATGAGACGAGATAAGGAGGTGGGATGAAAGCCCATGCAGCCTTGTGCAGACTGCAAGGTCCTACAAGAACAAGGGGATGGAGTCAAAGTACATGCCACATTTTCCCATAGCCTGGCTAAATCATACTCTAGAAGACAAGCAATACTGGAAAGAATGGTATAACTGGGACAATCTGCCCAAATTTCAATACAACACTTTCCTACAATTGTCCCATAAGTTGTGGAAGGTTAAGTACATGGAATAGTGAAAAGAACACTGGTTTGAGAGTTTCTAAGACCTGGGTTTCAGTCCTTTGTTGTTCAGTGGTTTTAGTTTTGTCTGACTCTTTGTGAACCCATTTGGGATTTTCTTGGCAAAGATACTGGAATGATTTGCCATTTCCCTTCTCACTCATTTTACAGGTGAGGAAACTGAGTCAAAAAGGGTTAAGTGACTTGTCCAGGGTCACACAATAAGTAAGTGGGGTCAGATTTGAACTTAGTGACTCCAGGCCTGGTCCTCTATTAAATTGCATCGCCTAGCTGCCCAAGTCTTTATTCTCCCAATAATTCATTGTGTGTCCAATTACCCTTTCTGGGATTCAGTTTCCTCCTTTATCAAGATTGGCATAGGGCTATATTGTGAGACCCTCTTTAGCTCTAACATTCTTTGATTCTACCTATGGAGCTGCTTAGGACCTAGAGATGGAGGAGAGACCTTGCAGTGGTGTCTATTCTTATTTGTCTTAATGGAGAAAAGGCTTGAAACTAGGTGGTGAGGTGGAGAGAACATCAGGCCTAGAGTCAGGAAAACTCATCTCCCTGAGTTCAAACCTGGCCTCAGACTCTTACTAGCTGTGTGACCCTGAGCAAGTCACTTAGGTTTGCATCAGTTTCCTCATCTGTAAAATGGTCTGGAGAAGGAAATGGCAAACTGTTCCAGTATCTTTGTCAAGAAAACCCCAAATGGGGTCACAGTGGGACAGGACTAAATAGCCACAGAAAGGCAAAATCCTGCTCCACACGAGGATTCTATCACCTTTTATCAACTAATTTTTGAGAACAAATAAGATAATATTTGTAAAGCATTTAGCATAGTGTCTGGCACATGATAGCCTCTATGTAAAGCTTGTTATTATACTTTGGACCTCCTATACTTTTTTCTTCTCAGCCACTAAAAGCATGATTCAGGTCTGGAATCCATTGTTTTCCTCTGAGCAAATAACTTTTAAATCTCATTCAGAAGCTAGAAAGTTGTATATCTAGCTACTGGATTTCTTTTGCTCCATCTAAATGTCTTACAAAAAGCAGTATCTGGTATCTTCATTTAAAAGTGTTATCAACATATTTTCCTTTTATATCCAAGGTCTTTAACAGATAAATCCATTTACTCCACACTCCATCCAGCATCTCCCACCCCCAGGGCTTTCTCAAAGAGTATACCCTGGTAACAAAGAAAAACAGGTAAGCAGACCACGTAGGACAATGAAATATAAATGCAATAATCATTTATTAAGCATCAACTATGTATGGGTCAGGCATGGGTGAGACAGTTCCTGGGCTCAAAGAGCTTACAATCTAATGAGAAACACAACACATAAAGGAAGTTGAAAGGGGTGGGGTGTGGGCACCAGAGTGTGCTTGGGTGGAACAGCTGAAGGAAAATGGAGTTGCCTGAAAGGTTGTGAGCCCTCTATAAAGGGAGGCTTTGGGAAGAGTTTAAGGCTCCACCCTCAAGCCCTCTAATCAGATGGATCTTTACAATTTAGACCTCAGATTCTCATTTCTGGTTCTCAGCCCCCCACCTCCCCTCCCACACCCGACCACAAACAACATGTAAAAGAATGATCTTATATTAAAGGGAAGAAGAGAGAGGGAAAAAACTAAAGCACTTTGCAAATATTATCTGATTTGATCCTCACAAACACCCTGGAAGGTAAGTGCTATTATTATCTTCTCTCTTTTAGAGTTCAGGAAACTGAGGCAGATAGATGTTACATGACTTACCCAGGGCCCCATAGCTGGTAGTTATTAGAGGCTAGATTTTGACTTCAGTCTTCTTCGTTCCATACTCAATTCTCTAGTTTTTGTGCTATCTAGCTCCTCTAAGAGGCATCTGCTTTAGATGGACCTACTCCAGATGTCCATTGGGGTATAAATTATGTTAATTTACATATCCCTAGAACTCAAAGTCAAATCTCCTAGAGGTGAGGGATGTGGGGGTAGGATCAGAAGGTTCAGTCCTGAGTGGTCTTTACTAGTTTAGATTTCATCCCCATACGAAACTTTTACATCTGAAATTCTGAGGTTCATGAGTAGGAAGCCCTGATGTGTCCATTTTGGGGAATTTAGGATTGGAAGCTCACCTATGCCTGAGATAAATTCCCGGCGATCCAGGGATACAAGGAACAAAGGGGGCACTGGTGTGATTTAAGGGTGCTGTCTTGGAATGCCAAACGTCAGGGTATGGGGTGGTGTCACCTGGAATGAATTCATACACTCAAACTGTCCTCCAGTCAAGTGGCAAAGTTTATTGTAACACCAGGAAAGTGGTTGAAGTTCCTGGTGAACCTGTAAACTAATAAGGATGATGGTGATGCTTATGTACAAAAGGGATGGTCAAAGGATCTGGGTGGGATTAAGGAGTAGTAAGTAGTCTGCAGTAGGCCAAGTGCCACAGTGAAAGGAATGTCAAGTAGGCTAATTAGGTGATCTGGGTTGTTTCCAGAGACAGGTCTTTTTCCTTTAGGGGTCCAGGTCCTAGCACCCCATCGGCACCTTTTGATGTTAAATTCTATTAATATGTTACTTTTCTCATTGATTTTTCTGTGTATTTAGCAATTTTGCTTTAGTCCATAAAACATTTATTTCTAGGTAATTATTAACAGGCCAGCAGAGAGATCTCAATATCTCAAATTTAGAAGCAGTAACTGAGCTAGGTGATTCGGCAGAAAAAGTGCTGGACCTGAATTCAGAAAGAACTGAGTTCAAATACATCTCAGACACTTACTGGGTATATGACCCCGGGCAAGTCACTTACCCCATTGGAGAAGAAAAGGACAAACCATCCCCATCATCTTTGTCAAGAAAACCTCAGGAACAGTATGGTCCATGGGGTCATGACAAGTAGGATACAAATGAACAACAACCACTACCATCTTCTTTTGGGGGCCCCTAGGTGAGACAGTGAATAGAGTGCTGAGCCTGAAGTCAGGAAGTCTCATCTTTCTGAGTTCAAATCTGACCTCAGACCCTTCTAGCTGTGTGACCCTGGGCAAGTCACTTAACCCATTTGCCTCAGTTTCCTCCTCTGTCAAATGAGCTTTAGAAGGAAATGGTAGACCACTCTAGTATCTTTTGCCAAGAAAACCCCAGGTGGGATCCTGAAGAATCAGACATGAGTGAAACATGAGATAACAACAAACTGTGGATAGGACATTTGAATAACACTGCTTTAGAGAAAAACAGTAAGCCTTTCATAAGACTGGATTGCTCTCTGGGAAATAATAGGGAGAAGGTTAGAGGCCAGTCCAAAGTGTAAGTAAGCCCTAGGGAAGTGGTGTGATGCAGTGCATAGAGCAATGGACTTGGTAATAGAAAACTCCAGCTCTTGACTAGACCACTGACCAGCTGTGTGATGCTGTGGGCCTGGAGGAGATCATCTGTATAGAAAATGAGGCTGATATTTTCACTACTTAACTCATAGAGCTGCTGTAAGAAAAATGATCTGAAAAGCCATAAAACACTTTATAGATGAGTGAGAGCTACTCTTATTATGAGTAGAGTGACTCTGCTTTATAAGATGGAAGTTCTTTTCTTTATTGCAAAAATGGAAAGAGGTCATGGGGTAGCAAGGGGAAATAGACCCCACTGGAACAGACAACTTTCTAGCACACCAATGGCCAGAATAACATTGGTCTAGCAATGATAAATATGGTTTCCAAAAAACTCCCCAAAACCATTTAATCCATTGTTCGTATTTTAGAGGGAAAAATTAAGGAACAATATTAAAAAATGTCTCTTCACCAAGGTAGGACTTAGCCCCTCATTCTAGCTCTTTCTCTGGGGTCTCTGAGTAAGCAAAATAGATGCTTAATAAATGTTTATTGAATGAATGAGTTCAATTATAGAATGGTACTGCTGAGAACAACTGCTCCAGAGTTCTTTTATCCCTTAATCAAATCTTCATTGCAAATTGATCTAAGTCCTATAGATTACCTCAAATTATTTGAGGCGATATATACTGTTCATGGCAAAGTGGATGACTGGAATCATTCTTTGACATGCTCTAAAAATGTATAATTGTCAGTTGTATCAGAATAAAAATGATTCTCTTTTCTCCTAAATTCATCTGACTTCTGTGACCCTGATGTACACTATTCTGGCATCTCTTTTTATAAGTGTTTAGGTGGAAACTTTTTTTCCTTTCTTAAGTGTATGATGGTTCTGAGTCTAACATAATAAATAAAAGCATAAATTGGGCTTTGCATTATGAGTCTGTTCTTTGAATTTCATCTTTCATTCAGAGTTTATATTATTAAAGCATTATAATGGCATTCATTATACTTTTAGAAATAAGACCTTGACTTCACACATGGTTCTCTGTTTTCCTCTCCTTTCCTCCCACCCCTTCCCCTTCCAATCCAGCAATATAATAGGTGCTGAGAAACAATGTTAAATTAAGGTTTAAGAAATAATGTTCTGTGACTTCTTGAGTGACATAATTAATTTGTATGTTTTTATACATGTAAATGGAAAGATCTAAAACATGCTTTTCCCATGGTACCATGTAACTATGCAAACTCTCTGGGCCTCAGGATCCTCATCCAAAAGAACAAGTATGTTTGATGAGATCATTCCTAAGAGCCTCCTCAACTCTAAAATTATAAAATTACTTTTATTTTAGAGGCAATAGGAGTTTTTATAAGCACCTGCTTTCTAGTCAAAAAGGATAATTTTAGTGTTTTCATATGGGCCCAAATTTTATATTTCATCAATTTTAAAGATTTTGTAATAGTTTACATTTTAATATCTGGAATTTAGCATTGTGGAATATAACTACAGTGACCGTATTTTCTGTATCTAGAAACAGGACAAGTTCTAAGAAAGACATCCCTTTTGCAAAGCACTAATAAACACTTTGCCTTCTTGAAATCAGGGTAATCCTAAAAAAAAAATCCAGGACATATGATTTCTATAAATGTAATCAGAATGTTGAGTGTTATCTTTGTGTATACACATGGTATAGAAAGATAGATAGAGATAAATATATACATATATATGGGGTTGGGGAGAGGGGCCCAGGAGAGAGAGCATGTGAGAAAGAACCTGTAATTGCACTAGTATAGGGAATTATTCCACCAAATCCAGTCAGTGCCTTCTCTGCAATCTTATAATCTTGTAAAGTTGCCCAGGACTCTGAATGTTTAAGTGACTTATTCCAAGTCAAATAGCCAGTAGGTATCAGAAGCAGAACTCCTAGGATCCAAGGACAGGTCTCTATCCACTCTTTTGTTTTGTCTCTGTTTGTGTATATGTACACATATAAATATACAGATATATGTGTATATATTATTAAATTCTCTGAACACAGCAAAAAAATGTAAATTTTCAGGTGGTTCTATGTTTTCATAAATTGAAATAAGGGTGTTCTAATTTTTTAAAAGAGCAGGAATAAAAGGAATTTGCAGAGAATAAAACTTCCTATGAGAAACAAAGCATTGTACAGTATTGATTATATTTAATTCCTTTCACAATTTAACAAATATTTGCTAAGCTTTTCTTAGGTATACAGTATTGTGCCAAATGTTCAGAATAAGTGAATTAGAGCTGAAAGAGACTTAGAGACCACCCAGTCTAATCTGCTTATGTTATAAATAAGAAAACTGAGGCCCAGAGGTGTGAAGTGTCTTGTCCAAGGCCCACAGATAGTTCAGAGACAAATCTGACTCCAAGCTCAGCATTCTTTCCAATACATAAAAAATCTAGGACTCAAATTCAAATCCTATGGCCCATGCCTAATGCCCTTTTCATTCTAACAGACTGTTTTTAAAAAGCAAATTAGAATCATAGGATCAAGTAATGAAAGGGACCTTAGACATCACCAAACCACAGTTTTGGATAAGTCTAACATAAAGAAAAACAAAAGGGGGGTGACTAAGTGGTGTAGTGAATAAAGCACCAGCCGTGGAGTCAGGAGAACCTGAGTTCAAATCCAGCCTCAGACACTTAACACAAAAACTAGCTGTGTGACCTTAGGCAAGTCACTTAACCCCAATTGCCCTCCTTTCCCCTCCAAAAAGCAAAAAAAAAAAAAAAAAAAGAAAAAATGGAACTGAACAAATTACTGAAAATGTACTGGAGAAAAATTACTAAAGAAAAGATTATGATATCTTCTAAATGAGAAAGTAAAAGAATATACATATTTCTTAGTACCACATGGAACTTCTGCAAAAACTGACCATATACTAAGACACAGAGATATTGCAAAAAAGTGTAAAAAGACAAACCATTAATTAACACTCTTTATAGACCATGAAGTAATAAAAAAGACTGTTACAGATACAGACACAAATGGAGACTAAACAATAAAATCTTAAATATAAGTGAGAGAACAAATTATAGAAACAATAACTATGTAAATGAAAATGATGATGAAACAACAAAATATTTGGGAGGCAGTTAAAGGAGTCCTCAGATAAAAATCATATCCTTGCAATCATATTTTAACAAAATAGAAAAGAAAGGATTAATGAACTATCCATTTAGTTAAATGTGAAAGTCAACAAGTACACTAATCTAAAATTAGTACAAAAGAGAAGATTTTAAAAATTAGAGGGGAAATAGATAAATTGGATACCAAAAAAATGCCCTAGAAATTATAAATAAGACTAAGAGCTGGTTCTTTGAAAAGTCTAATAAAATTGATAAACTCTTGATAATATGATTAAAAAAGAAGAAAGCAGAAAATCAAATCGATAAAATTACAAATGAACAGGGTGAAATCACAGCAAAACCAGAAGAAATAAAAAGAATGATCAGACTATATTATGCATAGTTATATGCTAATGAAACTGAGAACACAAGATAAATAAGAGCATACCTTCAAAAATAGAATATACCCAAATTATCAAAAGACAAGATAGAGATCTTAAATCATCCAATCTCAGAAAAGGAAATCGATTTAATTGTAAAGGAACTACCAAAGAAATAAACCTTCATCCACTTGGACTGATTCATAGGAGAATTCTATCCAGCTTTTAAAGTTAGTATCCATACTTCACAAATTATTCTCAAAAATTGAGAAGGAAAGGACCATATCAGAAGCCTTTTTTGAGAAAAATATAGTCCTAATACTTAAACCTGGGAAAGATAAAACATTGGGGGTGGGGGAGTGGGAGGGGCAGGGAAAGAACAGGCCAATATCATTGACTCAAAAATTTAAAACAAAGTCATATCAAACAGACTATAGCTATTTATCTAAAAAATCATTCATTATGATCATGTGGGATTTTTACCAGAGATGCAAGAATGGGTTTACATTAGGAAAATAATCAGCATAATTATGAAAAAGCAAAATGTTCAAAACCACACAGTCATCTCAATAGGTGCAGAAAAAAACCTTTGACAAAGTACAATCCTTTTTTTATGCTAAAAACCCTGCAAAGTAGTGACATAGAAAGTAATTTTTTTTAATCACAAAAAGCATGAATCTAAAACCAAAAGCAGGCATCATATACAGTGGGGATAGTAGAACCTTTTCAATAAATAAGAGAGGAAAGCAATATTATTTGGTATAGTTTTAGAAACTAGCAAAAGAGAAAGAAATAAAAGGAACAAACATAGATATAGAAGAGATAAAACCATCCCTGTTTGCTTAAGATATGATGGTTTATTTGAAAAGCCCCTAGAGAATGAGCAAAGATACCAGCTGACATGATGAATAGCTTCAGCAAAGTTGTAAGTTACAAAATAATTCCTTAAAAATCAACAGCATATCTATATGATGATAACAAAACACAAAAATCAATAATGATATTCCATTGCAAAAAACTACAAATTGCATAAAATATCTAGGGATCAACCTTCCAAAGAACACAAAGATAAGATAGTTTCATTGACAAAGTGTTTCTTAAAGAAATAAAGAACAACTTAAATACCTGAAGTAATACTCAGTGCTCATATAGGCTGTGCTAATATAATTAAAAATTCCACGTTTATTGCTATACCAATAAAAATGCCAAAGGGATATTTTATATAATTTAATTAAATAATAACAAAATTTACTTGGAAAAACAGAAGATCTAGAGTATCAAGGTAAATGGAAGAGACTAAACAAAGGAGAATCAGAAACAACAGAACTCAAGAGCCCATTGTTTGACGGATAAAGTAGAAAACACAAATTACCTAGGTAAAAACACCCTGTTTAATAAAAACTGCTAGGAAAAACTAGAAAGCAATCTGGTAAAAATTAGGCTTAGACCAACATACTGCACTATATTCAACAATACATTCTCAATGGATACATGACCTTAATCATATAGATCATACTACAAAAGTAATAGAAGAGAAGTAGATCATAAACCTCTCACATAACTATGGATAGGAGATGTATCTGTAATGGCAAGCAAAGAAGTACTTAGCTCCGTGTTTCAGCTACATAAATATTTAGCACCTTGTTTGCGTTCAAGTGTCTTTGAGCCTTGCCCTGATTATATCAAGTCTTTGTTAAGAAACAGAACTTGTGAACCCCACAGTGGGAGGAACTTGCTGAGGAAACAGGAAGGGGTGGGACAGGGAGGAGCTTAATGACCATATATAAGGAGAAGCCCAAGCTGGGAAAGAGCAAAACTGAAAAGAGGGCATTTGTGGTAGCAGAACTGAGAGGGGGAACATGGTGGTGGCCAGGCACTCTGTTTGTCTGTCGATTTTTGTTTGTGATACTTTGTACAGAAGCTCTGGGATATTACCGGAAGCCCTGAAAGAGGATTTTCTTGTTGTCTATTTATAGAAGTCCTGGAGGAGGGTTTCAGAGGTCCTGGGACTTTACTGATGATTTGTGTTGAGTTCTCAGACCTTGTTGGTGGGTCTGTGTTGATTTCACAGGCAGATAGTGAATTGATGATGACAATGTGTATGAATGTTGTTTTGGCTCTGTTAAGCTTTGTCTTCCCAGAAACTGTGAAGGACTTGAGGTGGACCAGACACTTGGACTTCAATATGAAACTGGACAAGGAACTGGACAAGGTGCTGAGAGCTGCCTACCTTTGAACCCAGGTGACAGTTGGGTAGATTCAGGTAGGATCTGGACCCATAGAAAAGGAATGATAGAATTTGGGAGCCAGCCTCAAGTCAAGATGAAAAAGACCTCTCCATGGGTACTTGATGCTCACTGAGAAGATCATGATTAACTGTGGCCTAGGGGTGGAGAACTTTGACCTTTGTACTTTGTGTTCCTTAAGGAGGCTTGCTCCTTAAGGATGATTGAGTTAAGGACTTACTGAATGATATCTTTTGTTTAAAACTATGCGTCCACTTTGGTGAAAACTATGTGGCCACTTTAGTGATAAGTTGTTATGTCATAACATTGTGAATGCTGTACTTTGGTTTCTGTCAATGTTTTGTCTTAGTTTATTACTGAATAAATAGGAAGTTCACTATACTATGTAATCAGAACCTTGAAGCTGTTCACAGCAGCTGTCCTCTGGAAAGCTGCTCATGCTTGGCTTTACAATATCCTTAACCAAATAAGTAGAGGCAATTTTAAAGGATAAAACAGATAGATTTGATTACTTGAAACTGAAAAGCTTCTGCACAGACAAAATTAATGCATCAAAGATTAGAGGGAAAGTGGTCAAAGGAGAAAAAAAAATCTTGGTATCAAATTTCTATCCAAAATATATAAGTAACAATAGCCATTCCCTAATAGATAAATTGTAAAAGGATATGAACAAACAATTCTCAAAAGAATATGAAGTATTCATAACCACATGAAAAGTGCTTCAAATCACTAATAAGAAAAATGCACATTAAAAAAACCCTACAGCAATGTAAATGGAATGAACAACTATAACCAAAAAATCAAAAGTAAATGTAATAAAATTGTAAAGATTAAGTAGGACTTAATGAAGAGATATGAGAGGACACCTGCAACCCACTTTTTCATGGAGGTGGGAAGTCTACAATTGTTACACAATGCAAATGTTTTCAGACTTTTTCAATGCATTGATCAGTTGTGCTGCTTTTCTTTCTTCTCTAAAAATATACTTTTTCATATGGGATGTCTGTGAATGAGAGATACTTTGGATAATTATGGGGATGTAAGAAACAGAAAACATCAATAAAACCTTATTTTAAAAAATCACTGAGTCAAGCCTCTGCTATTTTTAGATTGGGAAACTCAGAGAAAGAGAGGAAGTGACTTGTCCAAGATCACATAGGCAACAAGCATCAAGAAGAAGAAGGGTGTCACTGGAGGCCACGTGAAGTTGGAGCCCATTCAGTTGAACCTTGAGGCATATGTAGGGGTTCAATTGACAAAGGTGAGAAAGCTACAGCTCTTCAAATAGTGGGTCTAAATGTCTATCAAAATGACATGAAATGGAGGTAGAATGGCAATTTAGTTGTAGGAAATGACCTGACCAAAGAAGTAGAAGCAATAAATCCTAGAACATGCCAAGAAAACGAAAACTTGTAATTGTGGCTAGAGCACCAGGTATATGAAGAACAGTGCTAGAAAAATTGGGAGACAAAATCATTCCCCAATCCTTTAGCCTTTAACAAGGAAGAGCAGACTAATTAACAAATAAATGATCACATTTAAAAAAAAAAGAAAAGTTGACTAGAGCTGGATTCTAAAGGGTATCAAATGTCAGGCTTGAATCAGTTTCAACCTTTGATAGTTTTTCAGCAGGGGAGTGAGATGATCAGAATTGTAAATTAGGAAGATTAATTTAGCTTTACTTCATACTATAAGATGGAGCTGGGAGTATGAGTAAGGAGATTGTCTCAGTGGTATAGACAAGATGCTAAGAAGGGTTATTGCAATGGGAATGGAAAAGAAGTGACAAATGCAAGAGATGGGACTAGAAAGAATAATTGGCAACAGATCAGATGTGGAAGGTGGAAGAAAAGAGAAGTCATGATTCTCAGGTTTCATCTTTATGACATGAAAAAGCAACAGGGAAGTCAGGAAAAAAAAGCATTAGGGGCAAAGATAAATTCAATTTTGCATAACCAAATAATGCTAGTAGACTTCCCTTGAAGCAAGAGGCAAAAATCATGAGGTTATACATGTGGTTCCTACTTTGAGCAACTCATAATACAAAAATTCAAACTTATAAAAATAAACTTCCAATAAGGTCTTATGAACTTATGATATATAAAATCAAACAACTACCTCCAGATGTAGCCCACTGCATTTCTGAATAACTCCAGTTGTAAAGTTTTTCTTTCCACTGATTTAAATTTGCCTCCTTGTATCACTGGAGTACATTCCAGACCACCAGGACAGAAAAAGAAATTAGATGAGGAGTTTAATTGAAAGTTCATCATACAGATTAGATCTAGAGATGAGAGAGAACATTGATAATCCTTTTTACAATCGTTGATTAGCATAAGAACTAAGAACAAAGGGCTAATATTAACATTTCATGAATGCCATTGATTTGTTCAAATATGTACTTGATTTTAAATTATTTCTGATGATTTTATAAATAACATTTTAAAATCTTAGTCATTGATCTGAATGACATGAAGACAGACTTTAGGATAAGAGTTTGAGTCTTTTCAGTGGTACTACCATTAATTAGTGCTTAGATGAAGTATGGTCTTGATGAAAATGTGTATGACATGTACATTGACACAAAATAAATTTATGAGAATCAGTGAAACTTTTGTGATTGCCACATGAATCAGCAATAATGAGTTGTTTTATGTTACACACAATTGCATCATGTTTAATTCATATCTAAATGCCGGGATATTATGTTTACAATGACTTTTGGAAATCATCTTGGGGCTTTAATTGAACCTTTTTTTTCTGCGACAAACTACACTGTATTATTATCACCATTTAACAGATGAAGAAACAGGTTCTGTGAAGTTGAGTGAAGAAATGCTTATTGTCATATGGCTAGTGTGCTGATAGTAATAATACTTACCTCTGGGGGTTTTTGTGAGGAAAAAAAATCTGAAATATTGGTAAAGCACTTAGCAAAGTACCTGGCATCTAGTAGGTCCTAAACAAATACTTGACCCCTTCATTCCACCTATTCATCAGGGGCAGAACTTCAGTCCAGGACTTCCAGACTCCAAGTCTGGTCTTCTGTCTGCTATGTAACACTACTTTTCTTAAAACCACCACTACACCATATATATGAATGTATACACACATGTATATATAAAATATACATACACATATTATGTAATTCTTTTTTTAAAATTTAGTTTTTGGTTTTTAACATTCATTTCCACAAGATTTTGAGTTACAAATTTTCTCCCCATCTTTTCCCTATTCTCCACCCCAAGATGGCAAGCATACTGAATACCCCTTCCCCTAATCTGCTCTAGCTTATATCCTTCCCCATTCCTCTCCCCTGCCCCGCCCCACTTACTTTCTTATAGGGCAAGGTGGATTTCTATACCCCATTGCCTGTATATCTTATTTCCAAGTTGCATGTAAAAAACAATTTTTAACATTTGTTTTTAAAACTTTGAGTTCCAGATTCTCTCCCTTCTTGCCTCCTCACCCATCCCCACTGGGAAGACTAGCAATTCCATATAGGTTGTACATGTGTAGATACACGAAACATTTCCATAGTAGTGATATTGTGAAAGACTATATCTCCCTCCATCCTATCCTGCCCCCATTTATCCTATTTTCTCCTTAGTCCCTTTTCAAAAGTGTTTGCTTCTAACTACGCTCTCCCTCAATCTGCCCTCCCTTCTATTATCCCCCCTCTTATCCCCTTCCCCGCTACTTTCCTGTAGGGTAAGATACCCAACTGAGTGTGTATGTTATTCCCTCCTTAAGCCAAATCCAATGAGAGTAAGGTTGACTCATTCCCTTTCACCTTCCTGCTCTTCCCCTCCATTGTAACACTTTTCTCTTGCCTCTTTTATGTGAGATAATTTACCCTATTCTATCTTTTCCTTTCTCCTTCTCCCAATATATTTCTCTCGCACCTCTTAATTTTATTTTTTAGAAATCATCCCTTCAGATTAAACTCATACTGTGCCCTCTATGTATATGTGTACAAATGCACACACATATACATATACACACATACACCCACCTATTCATACATACATATGTATGTGTGTGTATATTCCCTTCAACTATCCTCATACTGAGAAAAGTCTCATGAGTTACAATTATTGTTTTTCCATGTAGGAATGTAAATAGTTAAACTTTAATAACTTCTTTATGATTTCTTTTTCCTTTTTCATGCTTTTGTTGCTTCTTGTATTTGAAAGTCAAAATTTCTGTTTAGCTCTGGTCTTTTCATCAAGAATGCTTTGATTTTAATCCTAGCTCCTTTGACCTCCAGAATATAATATTCCAAGCTCTTCAATCTCTTAATTGTAGAAGCTGCTCAATCTTGTGTTATCCTGATTGTGTTTTCACAGTACTCAAATTGTTTCTTCCTGACTGCTTATAATATTTTTTCCTTGACCTGGGAACTCTGAAATTTATCTATCATATTCCTAGGAGTTTTCTTTTGGGGATTTTTTCAAGAGGCGATCAATGAATTCTTTCAATTACTGTTTTGCCCTCCGATTCTAGAATATCAGGGCAATTTTCCTTGAGAATTCCTTGAAAGATGATGTCTAGATTCTTTTTTTTGATCATGGCTTTCAGGTAGTTCAATAATTTTTAAATGATCTCTCCTGGATCTATTTTCCAGGTCAGTGGTTTTTCCAATGAGATATTACACATTGCCTTTTTTTTTCATTTATTTAGATCTTTTTTATAGTGTCTTGATTTCTCATAAAGTCATTCATTAGCTTCCATTTGCTCCAATCTAATTTTGAAGGAATTATTTATTCTCTTTGGTGAGTTTTTGAAATGCCTTTTCCATCTGGGCAACTTGGTTTTTTAAGGCATTCTTCTCCTCATTGGCTTTTTGAGCCTCTTTTGCCATTTGAGTTAGTCTGTTTTTAAGGTGTTATTTTCTTCAGTCAGGCTGTTGACTTGTTTTTGATGATTTTCTTGCATCATTCTCATTTCTCTTCCCAATTTTCCCTCCACTTCTCTTATTTGGTTTTTAAAATCCTTCTTGAGCTCCTCCATGACCTGTGTTCATATTTTTGTTAGAGGCTTTTGATGCAGTAGTTTTGACTTTGCTGCCTTCTTTTGGCTCTATGTTTTGATCATCTTTGTTGCCAAAAAACAATTCTATAGTTTGATTTCACATCCTCTGTTTGCTCATCTTTCCAGCCAATTACTTGACTTTTGAGCTCTTTCCTATGGTAGAACTCTGCTTCCAGAGTGAAAAGTACTGTCCCAAATTTCTGGGGTTTTGCGCACCTGTTGTCAGAGCTGTTGTCAGAGTTATGAGGAGGGCACCCTCTCTACAGCCACCACAAGCTCTGACACACTAGCACTCCTCACTCCAGGACCACCACCCAAGACTGTGACCCTGATCCAAGTGGGTCAAAGCAAGAGCAATTACCCTCTGAACAATTGCTTGTTCCCCCTATGAACTGTAGGCCTAGAGCTTAGGAGGCAGCCATGGGGAGCAGCTGCAGATGTTGCCACCTCTGCCACCCCAAGAGACCAGGACTGGACCACACTCTTATCTTACCCAGTTCCAACAGAGTTCCCCACTGACCTTTTACTTTCTCTTTGGTGTTTATGTGTTGACAAGTCTGGAAATCACCAAAGCTGCCTGTGATTCACTCTCCTGAAGTGTGCTCTCACCTGTCTGGGCCACTGGTCTGGGCCTGTGTGGCTCATGTGGGACAGTGCTCCACTCCCAGCTCAGTGCAGTAGATCCTTCCTGTCAGCCTGCCAGACTGCCTTCAGTGGGAAATTTGTTTCTCTCTGTCACTTTGTAGGTTCTGTAGCTCTAAAATTTGTTTAGAGTTATTTTCTACAGTTATTGGAGGTGGTTGGAGTGTGATCTCAAGCAACTTCCTGCTTTTATTCCACTATCTTGGCTCCGCCCCACCTATGCAATTCTTTTAAAGCATATATGTGATGCTCCCATTTCTTAGTTTGTGATTTCTTTAAAACGATATACTTTATAATTTTCTATTTATTAGCTTTAATGCATAGCATTTTCAGCTAGGTGGCCTAGTGGATAGAGGGCCCAGACTAAAGACAGGAGGACCTGAGCTCAAATGTGATCTCACATACTATAATGGTAATGGGAATTTGAAGATCTTTCTTGTTCCTTAATAGGCAGAATGTAATCACATGGAACCTGTGGTGCAAGGAGTTTGCTAAATGGGTGGAACAGGAAGGGGTGGAGTAGGAAATGAATCAGAGCAATTAATTTGGAGGGAGAGAGGACACAGGCAGACAGCCAGGATCATGAGTGTTGGTTTGTGGGAAGACCTGGACAGGGGAAAGCCTTTGGGATGGTGTTGCTCTATGCAGTGATAATGTGTATTAACTTCTTTTTGCTATGATGAATTTGGTTTTCTGGTGTTGTGATTTGACTTTCTGGTATCTGAATAAATGTTTTGCTTCTGTCTTCTATGTGGAGAGTCTGTTATATTTTGCAATTCAGAACTATGCTGGCAAATTCATAGTTTCATTGGTGCTGTGAATATTGCTGTGGTGATACACATAGTTACTAGCTATGTGACCCTGGGAAAGCCACTGGATCCTGTTTGCCTCAGTTTCCTCATCTGCAAAATGAGCTCCAGAAGGAAATGATAACCCACTCCAATACCTTTGCCAAGAAATACTCAAATAGTGTCATATAATAGTCAGACATGACTTAAACCACAACAAAAACATATTATCCCCAGGTGAGAGGTGTTATATATTCATTTTAACATATTCTGACCGCTAATACCTTCTCCTAAACTAAGATATTTTGTTGTCAAAATCACTTATTAAACTCAAGTCTGGGGGTGGCTAGGTGGCACAGTGAATAGAGCACCATCCCTGGAGTCAGGAGGACCTGAGTTCAAATCCAGCCTCAGACACTTCTGTGTGACCTTGGGCAAGTCACTTAACCCTAATTGCCCCCCAAAAAGCAAAAAAAAAACCAACCTCAAGTCTTGTAGGCTCATGAAAATATTTAAATTTCATTTATTCAAAACTGTTGAAAATTTCATGTAGCCTGCACTTAAAGTGATGCAGCTGGGATCTTGGTCAGGAAAACTTTCGTTCAAATTCTACATCTGACACTAGCTATGTGAATGGAGGCAAGTCATTTAACTTCAGTGAACTCCAATTTCCTCATCTATAAAATGGGGATGATAACACCTAGAGTACCTATCTCAGAGAGTCATTTTAAGTTTCAAATAATATACTCTATGTGAAGTACATTGCAAGCTTCAAATACCAGTATTGTCCTTGTCATTGAGACTGTATTAGGTAGGCATTGAAAAGGAGACACAGATGAATGAGGCATAGCCTGCACCATCAGAGTGGGCAGGAAATGTAAAAGTGTAAAAATGTAAAAAAGAATTTATGATTTATTAGGGGAAAAAGGATATGCACAATTACAATATGAATTGTGCATTCATAAGAAAGGTATAAAAAGGGTTCTGTGAGAGATCAGAAGTAAGAAAGATCAATTCCAGCTAAGGACTTTATAAAGAAATGCTGTAATATTTGAAATCTCTGGTAAATCATCACAAGGAGGGAGCATTTTAGCTGAGCCATGAAGGGCAAATAGAGATGAAAGCAGGAAGACATTACAGGTATAGGGAATAGCAAGAGCAAAGACAGGGGAGCTAGGAATCCATAGGATGGATTAATGAAACAGCAAGCATTCTGACTGGGGGAAAAGATACCTGAAGGAGCCAAGAATGGGAAAAAGTTGGGAGTGTGGGTTTAAACCAAGGGAAGGCCATAAATACCAGGCTATGGGAGAAGTGAAAGGGAGCCTTTGAAGGTTCAGCTGGAAAGCAAGTTTGAAAACCCCCAAGTCTGTAGTTTTAGGTAAAAATTTTTGATAGTCATTTGCATAGGGATGATAACTAAAGCCTTTAGGCAAGGCTGTCAAGACAGGCAGAAAGAAGAAAAGAGGAAGGAAGAATGAACCTTAGGGAATACCTACCCTTAGGACAAGGGATGGAAAGAAGTCAGTAGATACAGAGAAGGAATAATCAATGAGACAGGAGAACTGGCCTAACTAAACATCAGGGAAACCAAGGGGGAAGAAGGTACCAAGGAAAAGTTGCTCAACAGTGTCAAAGAAAATCCAAAGAGGATAAACAATGGGTTGTCATGAAGAGCAGAATTGGACTTGTTCTCTTTTGCCCTAGAGAGCAGAACCATGAGTGGAAGTTGCAAAGAAGCCAATTTGGGACTTGATGTCGGGAAAAATCAGAACTGACCTGTCCCAAAGTGGAATGAGTTACCTAGGGAAGTCATGATTTCCCCTCCCCGGAGCTCTTCAAAAAGAGGATTTAAGACTATTTTTCAGGTATGTTATGATGGAGGTTCCTTTCTTCCCAACTTCCAAGTCTGATACTTTAACCACTATCACATTCTGCCTCTCAAATTACTTTGGCTAGTCTACATGGTAGAACCATACACATAGAACCTGGAATGACCAGTTTCACTATTCCCGAGGCATTAAATCATATCTGACATTTAATGCTTTAAATTTTGCAAAGTGGCCTATATGTATACATGTATAAATGTACATGCATATCCAAACACATACATATATATATACACACATGTATATATACATATACACACATATACATGCTCCACAGTTTGGTGTTACAGTGGATAGAGTGATGGGCCTGGAGTCAGAAAGACTCGTCTTTCTGAGTTTAAATATGGCCTCAGACACTTACCAGTTGTGTGTCCCTAGACAAGGCACTTATTCCTGTTTGCCTCAGTTTCTTCATCTATAAAATGAGCTGAAGAAGGAAAAAACAAACCATTCCAGTATCTTTGCCAAGAAGACCCTAAATGGGGTCACAAAGAGTTGGACATGACTGAAAACTACTGAACAACAACAATAATCACATTGAATATTATAGAAACCCTGTGCGATAGAGACTATGGATAATCCCCATTTTCCATATTCATATTTTCCTCAATTAAACCATATAGCCTCTATATTTTATGGTTATTATTCAGTTTGTCATGTTCTGGTGGTGATGAGGTAACTTGTACCAAATACAAAGATGGGCTGTGTCTGCAAATATTCTGTCATCACTTATTTTCCCTCTATACCTTTAATAGCAACAAAATTATGAATTCTCCTGGGGGTTTAGACCAAAAACAAACCCCCAAAGGTATCTGGTCCCATGAAGTAGAAGGGGAAGGAAGGAAGCAAGCAATTAGACTAGTTCAGATGATCAAGTGGTTCCAACATCTTATGACAAAATCCTGAAGATTGAGTTTATGCTGACTTTCTCATAACTTTCTTTAATTAACTGAAGCTTCCAGCAAAGCTCTGAATCTTACCTCAAATAATCCTCTAGGCTTCTCAAGCCAGTAAACCTATGAATAAAAACCTTATTAAAGGCCTACTATGTACCAGATCCTGTGCTAGGCACTGGGCACAAACAGATACTTCTCTAAAGCTTTCAGTTATGGTGCATACTCCAATCCTGCTGTAGAAGTGGTACTTTATACAAACCAGCAATCCCTATAATTCAAAGTTTAGGACTTTTACATCAAAAATCTCTCTTTTTTTTTTTTTTGACTATTTTGCCCTAAGAAAACCTATGGATGGGGGGAATCTTTGCAGCAGCACTAGAGACATGGCTAAGAACTACTGATTACTTGCAGGCTTAATGGAGGCAATTGATGCTTGTCAAATTGGTCTCATTCTCATAGATGAAACTGTTCTCAGTAAGATTTTTGGTGCTTTTGTTAAGTCATCTCAGAGTTAAAAAAGCACTGGGGAAGGACAGGACGAGGAGTCCAGGAAGGACATGGAGGGTGAGATAAATGCCAAGTGTCTGAACATGAAAGGAAGGCCATGGGCAGTTATTTTAAGATCAGTCCAGGGGGGAAAGGACAGGCAGGACATGAGTAAAGTACCAATAGCTTAAAAAATCCAGACAGAGTCCAAGTTCCAAAAAGACACTCCAAGCAGGGGTGGGGCAATCACATTTTTTCCCTTTCCTGGTTCTAATGTTAATCAACACATTGACAGTTGGTTGTTGCGAAACCAAGCTCTACTAAGCTCATTCATTTTCTGTAATCAAAGTCTCATTTGAAGAAACTGCCAAGAATAAGCAATTTGTTGAGTCAGCAAAAGGGAAAATGAATGAATTGGTTATGTATATAAAAGGTTTGAAGATAATTTTATGTATATGTCCTAAACATACTACATTTTGAATATTTAACTTAAATGACTAAAAAAATGAAAACTGCCACTTCTTTCTGACTACCTAACATTGCCGTAGCTGTTAAACCTTCAGTAGGAAATATTATTCTGGGCAGATAGGTGGCCTAGTGGATAGATCACTGGGCTTGGAATTAAGAAGACTTATCAACATGAGTTCAAATCCATTTATGGACGCACTTACTAGCTGAGTGACCCTGGGTAAGTCACTTAAACCTGTTTATTCTGGCAAACCATTCGATATCAAGAAAACCCCAAAACGGGGTTACGAGAAGTCAGACATGACTGAACAACAGAGATGTTTTTGTAAATTAGGAATAATGTTGCGAATGATTCCTGAAGTAAATGAAATGCCATTGGCAGCCCAAGTCTAAGCTTGTCTTGTCCTAGGAGTGGGTCAATAATATGTATTGTATGGGTTTCTGAATTCCTCGGTTTTAGCCACAATAGAATAAAAGCATATATTTTGAAAACTAATGATGAGTTTGTGGAATGCACTGATGAGCTATTCCAATAAAAGACAAAGACCATTTCTTGCTTAGAAGGTCTGCCTCAGGAGTCCCTGCATGCCAGTGCAACCTTAGAAAGGTGACCTTTCCTCCAAAAGCTGGTGTCATTTTTTAGGGGTCATACTTGCTGTTGAAGGGAGATTCTTAGCTGCTGAGAGAGTGACAATGATTTCAGTCTACCTCCTTCCTCCATCTGTCACTACTTGCTGCTCCTTTTTTGGACCAATGAGTGACCATGTGGATTTTATTTCAGCTTACAAATCTAAGCCAGTTCTCTCATGCTAGTTGAAAAAAGACCATCCAGGGAAGCAAAGTTGATATGCAAGGAATGGAGGGTTTTCAAAACAAGTTTTCTGACCATTGTCAGGATTTCGTTCTTTGGCATACTCTGTCCATTACAATGTTGAATCTTAAGAGTTTAGTAACTAGGCCAGTGCCACCTTTGAAATTGGGAGAAGACTTTATTTGCCTTCATGTTATTCTAATTTCACTTTCTATCTGCTCACTCTACAGGTACAACTAGATTTGGTAATCAGATATTTTGTGTAAAGCAAATTTAGGTGAAATCTATGTCCATTTTCTTTAGCTTTGAGGATAAGATCAGAGAGGGGTGAACGTGGAAAATTACAAGAGAAGGATTTTGGGGAGGAAGTTAATATAGCATGTATTTTACCATTCAAATTCACCCGTAGCATCATGCTTGCTGAAAGGTATAATACTTATTCTTTTCTCTCAGAGTACTTTCTAGCCTATATAATACTTTCCTAAAACTCAAACCTTCCCTTATCATCGTTCAAACCCTATCATCTCAACTCCACTCCAACCACTGGAATTCATCCCATAACTTGACTTACTTCAGGAAGATGAGCCACTTATGCCACCCCTTCCTCTTTTTGCAAAACTTTTACCATATTTAATTATCTAATTTCCCAGACTTTCCCATCCATTTTCACTATAAAAGTGGGTTATATATGCTAGCTCTAGTCTGATCCTGTCTCTGACCTTTAAGGCCTATGGGATTTTGGGCAGGTCATTTCACTTCCTTGGGCCTCAGTTTCCTCATCTATAAAGGCAGGACCACTGTGACAGCCTCCTAAATAGTCTTCTTGCTTGCTGGCTCTGCCCTCTACAATCCATTCTCATCACAGCTGCCAAAGTGACATCCCTAAAACACAGGTGTGACCACATCACACCATTTTGCCTCTAGGATAAAGTATACCCCACTTTTTTTTTATTTAAAATCCTTCACAGTATGACTCCTGTTGACTTTTCTAGGCTCATTACACACTAGTCCCCTTCAAGTACTCTGTGTTTGAGCCAAACTGGCCTGCTTCCTGTTCCCAGTACAGTACATCCCATCTCCTTTTCTGTACTTTTGAACAGGCTGTCCCCATTGCCTGGAATGGGATCTCTCCTCACCTCCACCTCCTAGGATCCCAACTTTCTTCAGATCTTAACTACTTGGCTGATTCAATTCAATTCAGTAAACATTTATTAAATTCTTACTATCTGAAGACACCAAGTTAGGTGTTAGGACTAAAAAAAAAAGTTAACTAAAAAAAAGTCCCCTTAACCTCAAGGGGACATGATATAAAGAAGCATCTTGGCATAATGGATGGTGTGATAGAACTTGGAATCAGGAAGACCTGGGTTCCAGTTCCTATATTTGCTGGCTGTGCAACCCTCTGCAAGTTTTTTTAAACTACTTTCAGCCTCAGTTTTTCCAACTGTAAAATGAAAAAGTTGAACTAGTTGGCTTCTTAGATCCTTTCCAGTTCTGATCCTAAGATCTTATGGGCACAGATAAGGATTGTGCCACCCCCTCAAAATGAAAAGAGAGCACCTATTGACCACTTATTAATTCTTTAGACTTTTAAAAAATTTAATATTTTATTTTTCTACAATTACATGTAAAAAAATTTTAACTTCTTTTTCATATTTTGAGTTCCAAATTCTTTCCCTTCCTTCTTTTCCTCCCCCTCCCATTGAGAAGGCAGGCAACTTGACATAGTATATACATGTGTAGTCAGGTAAAATACATTTCCATGTAAGTCATGCTGTGAAAGAAAATACAGACAAAAACAAACCCAAGAAAAATAGAGAAAAAGTATCTTTAATCTGCATCCAGGCTCCACCAGTTCTTTCTCTGGAGATGGACAGTCCTTTTCATCATAAGTCCTTCAGAATTGTCTTTGATCATTGTATTGCTGAGGATAGTGAAGTTATTCACAGTAGATCATCATATAATATTGCATTTACTGTGTACAATGTTTTCTTGATTCTGCTCCTTTTACTTTGCACCAATTCACAAACAAATTTCCAGGTTTTTCTGAGAGCATCCTGCTCATCATTTCTTATAGCATAATAGTATTTCATCACAATCATATACAATAACTTGTTCAGCCATTCTCCAATTGCTGGACATCACCTCTAATTCCAATTCTTTTCCACCACTAAGAGAACCTTTATAAATATTTTTTGTACATATAGATGCTTTCCTTTTTTAAAATTATCTCTTTGGAATATAGATCTAGTAGTGGTATTGCTTGATCAAAGGGTATACATAGTTTTATAGCCCTTTGGGTATGGTTCCAAATTTCTCTGCAGAATGGTTGAATCAGTTTACAACTACACCATTAGTGTATTAGTGTTTTAATTTCCCCATATCTCCTCCAACATTTGTTATTTCCCTTTTCTGCCATATTAGCTAATATGATAGGTGTGTGGTTGTAGCTCAGTTATTTTAATTTGCATTTCTCTAATCAGTAGTGATTTAGATGATTTTTCCATATGACTATAGATAGTTTTGATTACTTTGAAAACTGCCTGTTCATATCCTTTGACCATTTATCAGTTGAGGAATGGCTCTTATTTCTATAAATTTGACTTGATTTTCTATATATTTGAGAAATAAGGTCTTTATCAGATAAGCTTAATGTAAATTTTTTTCACAGTAATGATTACTATGTATTTTTCTCCATTCTATTTCCCCCCATTTATCCTACTTCCTCTCTCCTTTCACCCTTTCTATTCTCAAAAGTGTTTTTCTTCTGACTTTTATCTCCCCCACTCTGCCCTCCCTTCCCTCCTCTTGTCGCCTTCTCCTCCTACTTTCCTGTATTGTAAGATAGATTTCTACACCCAACTGAGTGTATATACTATTCCCTCTTTAGGTTAATTTTGATGAGAATCGCATGCTCCTCTCACACATCCCCCATCTTTCCCTCCATTGTAAAAGCTCTTTTTTGACACTTTTGTGTCAGATAATTTACCCGATTCTTCCTCCCCCTTTCCCCTTGTTTTCTTTCTTACTCCTTAACTTTATTTTTTTTAAAATAACCATCCCATCATATTCAATTCACAGTCATGCTTTCTATCTATGTATAGTCCTTCTAACTGCCCTAATAATGAGAAAATTTTTAGGAGTTACAAGTATCATTTTCCCACATAGGAATGTAAACAGCTTAACATTATTTACTCCCTTATGAGTTCTCTTTCCTATTTACCTTTTTATGCCTCTTTTGAGCCTTGTATTTGAAAGTCAAGTTTTCTATTCAGCTCTGGTCTTTTTATCAGGAATGCTCAAAACTTCTCTATTTCAGTGAGTATCCATTTTTCTTCTGAAGGATTATTTCTCAGTTTTGCTGGGTAGGTGATTCTTGGTTGTAATCCTCGCTCTTTTGCCCTCTGGAATATCATATTCCAAGCCCTCTGATCCTTTAATGTAGAAACTGCTAAATCTTGTGTTATCCTGACTGTGGCTCCACAATATTTGAATCACTTCTTTTTGTCTGTTTACAATATTTTCTCCTTGACCTGGAAGCTCTGGAATTTGGCTATAATATTCCTGGAAATTTTTGTTTTGGAATTTTTTTCAGGAGGTGATCAATAGATTCTTTCAATTTCTATTTTGCCTTCTAGTTCTATAATCAGGGCAGTTTTCCTTGATAATTTCTTGAAAAATGGTGTCTAAGTCCTTTTTTTTTATCATGGCTTTCAGGTAGTCCAACAATTCTTAAATTCTCACTCCTGGATCTATTTTTCAGGTCAGTTGTTTTTTCCAATGAGATATTCACATTTTCTTCTATTATTCCATTCTTCTGATTTTGTTTTATTGTTTCTTGATGTCTCATAAAGTCATTAGGTTCCACTTGCTCAATTTTAATTTTTAAGGAATTATTTTCTTCATTGAGCTTTTGTACCTCCTTTTGGTATATCTTTTTCCATTTGGCCTATTCTGTTTCTTAAAGTATTGTTTTCTTCAGTCATTTTTGGTGCCTCCTTTACCAAGCTGTTGACTCTCTTTTTCATGATTTTTTTTGCATCACTCTCATTTCTTTTCCTCTACCTTTCTTACTTGATTTTAAAAATCCTTTTTAAGCTTTTCCATGGCCTGGGGCCAATTCATATTTTAATTTCAGGCTTTGGATGTAGGAGTTTTGACTTTGTTGTTTTCTTCTGAGTTTGTGTTTTGATATTCCCTGTCACCATAGTAACTTTCTGTAGTCAGGATCTTTTTTTGCTGTTTGCTCATTTTCCAGCCTATTTTTTTGACTTTTAACTCTATGCTAAAGTAGGGCTCTGAGTGGAGGTGGTTCCATCCCACACTTTGTGTTTTTTGTGTAGTTGTTTTCAGAGGTAATTCTGGGGACCTTTAAATTTTCGGTTCTTCTAAGGTGGTATGATGTAGAGAGAGGTGTGTTTACTACTCTCCTGTACTGTGCACTGTGTTGTGAGTGACAATATGTACTCTTTTCTACCCTGGAACTTTGACCAGGGTCCCAGTTCTCCTGTAGCCACAAGCTCTGGTGTGCCAGTGCTCTTCCTTACCCTAGGTCTGTGACCCAGGACTGTGACCCAGATCAGAGTATGGGCAAAATAGAGGCCTGCTTCTAGTACCTGGGACCCCTGTAATCTCCTTCTGACCAGTTGTCAAACCCCCTTACCATCTATGAGTTGAGATGTCCAGAAATTACCATTGCTGCCACTGATTCTCTTGTGCCTAAGAACTGCTTCTGGTTTGCTGGGGCCTGGTCTGCATTGGCACAGCCTGTGCTTCACTCTTACCCTGGTGCAACAGACCTTTCCTGCTGACCTTCTAGGTTGTCTTGGGCTAGAAAATTGTTTCACTCTGTCCTTTTGTGGGTTCTGCCACTCTAGAATTTGTTTTGAGGCATTATTTAAAGGGGTTTGGAGGGTTTTTCAGGAGAGCTCAGGTGAGTGCCTGCCTTTTCTCTGTCATCTTGGTTCCACCTCCCATTCTTCAAACCCTTGCATTCTTCCATCTTGCTATCATCTTATATCTCTTCTGCAATTTGTAGCTGAAATCCTTAAGAAAGCAGTGTACAATGGCAGCCTCTGCTTTCTCTCCTCTCACTCTCTTAATGTGCTACAATCTGGTTTCTGACTTCATCATTCTATGGAAACTTTTTTCTCCAAAGTTAATAATGATCTCTTTGTGTGTGTGTGTACTTTTTGGAGGGGGGAAAGGTTGGGCAATTGGAGGTTAAATGACGTGCCCAAGGTCACATGGCTAGTAAGTGTTAAGTGTCTGAGGCTAAATTTGAACTCAGGTCCTCCTGACTCCAGGGCTGGTGCTCTATTCACTGTGCCACCCAGCTGCCCTAATAATGATCTCTTAATTGCCAAATCCAATGGTCTTTTCTCATTCTTAATTTTCCTCAACCTCTCTGCAGTCTTTGAAACTATTAATCACCTTCTCAACCAATCATTCAGTAAATATCTATTAAGCACCACAAATATTCTGAGCACTATGCTAAGCTCTGGGAGCAAAAAAAGAGGCAAAGGGACAGTTTCTGCTCTCAAGGAGCTCATAGTCTAATAGGAGAGAAAACAAGCAAATATATACAATAAACTATATACAAGATAGAAAATAAGGGAGGGAAGGCACTAGAATTAAGAGAGGTTGAGATTTTTGTTGGAACTTAAGGGAAACCAAAGAAGGGAATAGGTACAGGTGAGGAAAGAGAGCATTTCAGTCATGGAGTGCAGCCCAAGAAAATGGCCATGACCCTGTATGCAATTGAAACGTCTCTTTCCAAGTTTATCCATGACCTCTTTATTTCCAAATCTATGATTTTTATTATATCCTTATTGTCCTTGATATTGTTTCTCACTGTCTACTTTTTTATATTCTCTGGCCTGGCAGAAGGGGAAAATAGCCCTTAGGTTCTTCCCAACAAGTTGTATGATACCTCTCCTGTGAATGAATGAGTTCTTGATCCCCCTATGACACAATTTCAAGACTCTTTATCAACCTGGCTTCCCTTTTCTTTGTGCCTCCAGTTTATCCATGTTCCTCCTAAAATATGGGGCCCCAAACTGGGCATAATATTTCAGATATGTTCTGATAGAGTATCCCAGTACCATAACCTGCTTTCTTCTGGACACTGTGATGCTTTTCTTTCTTTTTTTGAAGGGCAGTTGGGGTTAAGTAACTTGCCCAAGGTCACACAGCTAGTTTTTTGTGTTAAGTGTCTGAGGCCGGATTTGAATTCAGGTCATCCTGACTCCAGGGCAGTGCTCTATTCACTGTGCCACCCAGCCGCCCCACTGTGATGCTTTTAATGCATCCAAATATTGCATTGGCATTCTTGGCTCCAATATCATAGTATTGACTCACATTGATCTTATATTCCACTAAAAATTTCTCAAACTAAAATCTTAATAATGTCTTTCTCCTATATTTTTTCAATTGTTTTTGAACACAAGTAAAAGACTTCAATTTATTTCTATCAAATTTCATTTCATTGGGCTCATCTCAATGGTCTGCCTTGTCAAGATATTTTTGAACTCTATCACTGAATATGTAAGTCTTATTTAATTTACTAATATGATTCTTAAATTTCTTTAAGTTCTTTTATTTGAGGTGTGTGTGTGTGTGTGTGTGTGTGTGTGTGTGTGTGTGTTTGTAAAATTCCAATTCTTACTTAATTTATTTTAGTAAGTTTTTTTATCCATTTGGGGCTATCTCTTGGGGCATCTTGTGTGGTCTTTTTTCCACCTCATTGTTTTAGCTGATTCATTTGCTCTGCAGTATTGTAAAGTGTATCACATTCTTCTTTACTCATCTTTTGTTTTGATTGGTTTCCATTTTTTTGTAGGTTTTTTTTAAAGCCATTTCTCTTCTATTTGGTGTTGGCTTATTTGGTAGGGGTGTGTGAGGAGCCTGGTTCCCTTGGATTTTCTCATTCTGGCATCTTGGATCTGATTCCCATGAATGGTTTTTGAATTGTTGAAATACTTATTAAAACTTCCCACCTTCCATAAAGTAGAGCAATCCCCACTTCCTAAAAAGTGTTGCTTAGGAAAATGATTTAACTGAGAAATTATAATGGCAAATCCTGTGGGAAGGTGTCAGAACATTTATGCCAGTGTGTCTGTGAAAGAACCGAAAGATGGTTGGGGGTGGGGGTAGGGAAAGGAGTGAGAAAGCATTTGTGAAAATGTTTGAAAGGTTTATATTTAGTAATAGTTTTCAAATTCCAGATTTGGTGCTTTGGTCCAAAAAAGGGTCTGAAAGTAGTTGCAATTCTGGGTCATTAGTTTAGAGCAGGAGTTCTTAACCCAGGTCAATGGATAGATTCCAGGGGACCTGTGAACTTGGATGGGAAAAATAATTTCATCTTTATTTCACTATAATTGGTTTCCTTGGCAATGCTATGTATTTTATTTTATTCGTTTTAAAACATTATTTTGAGAGGGAGTCAAAAGACTTTTCTAGCCTGCCAAAGGGTCCATGACACAAATAAGTTTAAGAAGCCCTATGCTAAAGTAGGATTGAAAGAAATTATACCCTCAAACCCAAGCCCAAAAGAACTGTTATTAACTTTGTTCTTCAGACAAGTCTGTTCCATGGAAGTCACTATACATTGCTAGGCAACCTCAATGTTGGCTAGTAAAGTTCCCGCTGTAGCACCCAACTGGGAACCTCATGTGATGTACAGCCTTACCCCAGGGGACTTAAAAGGGAGATTGTAGGATAAAAAGGAATTGGGAATGAGGTAGCTAGGCAAGGGCGAAAGAATTAATTTTAATTCACTTTCCCTACCCTTATTCTACTCCAGACAATGGCAAGTAGTATTGTTTCTACTCCTTTAATTTAATCTTTTAGCTACCCTAAAAAAGAACAAATAATGCTCCTCACTCTGGGAAAAAGTTTTCCATGATAAAGTAATTAGATTCTATGCGATTAAATAGAAAAGGGTGTAGGTTTTCATATATGTACAACTACAGACTCAAAACCCATTGCATAAGGCTTCTCATTGGTGGAGATTGAATACTTGATGCTAGGTGTTTGCATGCTCAGTTTTTGAGAGGCAGAGTTGATAGCTTGGGAGAAGAGAGATTCTGATCTTCTGGCTTCCACCTTCATTAGAGAATACATATGATTCCAGATTCTCTTCAATCTCTGAAGGGAGAGAAAGACTCTGAAAAGAAGTTGAAAGAAGAGCTGGTACCTGGATTGTGTCCCTAGCCCCAACTTACTACACTAGAGATTTCAAGTATTTTCCCCTTGGGTGAGATCTGAGACTTTCTTAGTTCAACTGTCTCAATCCCAGTGGGAAAGTGGGAGAGTTCATTCTTTCTGTGTATTGCCCGGAAAATTCTCATATGCACAACTTCCCCAATTTCTGTTTACTATTTATTGTTGTTATTAAATTATTTTTCAGTCATGTCCAACACTCTGTGGCCCCATTTGGGATTTTCTTGGCAAAGAGCTACCACAGTGATATGCCATTTCCTTCTCCAGCTCACATTACAGATGAAGAACTGAGGCAAACAGGGTTAAGTGACTTGCCCAGAGTCACACAGCTAGTAAATGTCTGAGGCCAGATTTGAACTCAGGAAGAAGAGCCTTTCTTGAGTTCTTTAGACTTCTTAACCCAGCACTCTAGTCACAGCTGCCACCTGCCTTCCTTTTCTGTTTACTATAGACTTGGATAAATGGGTTTGTTTCCTATCTGTGGTCTGTGTAACTAGCATTTGGTGGGAAGAGAGTCAATTCTTTGAATATATAGCTTGGGGGCAATTGCTTCTTCCCTGTTAAAGGGATAGTGATCAGAGGCACAGTTTGAACCTAGAATTGTCTGCCCCAGACTAACAACATTTAGGGGAGGGGTAGATAGACATAATTCAAACCCAGACAACAGTGATCAGATTTGAAGCCCCAGTGTCCCGGAATAGAAGTCACCCTTGGAGAACAGTGGGTGGAGGAGACTAGAGATATCTGCTCATCCTTCCCTGCAAACCACATCTAGACAGACCCACAGAAGCACACAAAACCTATGTGGGCAACACACAAATACTCTTTAAATATGCATATGGAAAAGCAAGAATGGGGTTAGGCAGGAAGGAGAGAAAATCAATTATTTTGATCCCTGGCTTTAGTTTTATCTCTATGCGTCCTCTCCCTTCCTCCCAACTCATTTGCCTGGGGATTATAGAAGGGGTTTGAGGGAAAGAAAAATTGAAGGAATCCAGAATCCCTGGGGTCTTGGCAGCATTGGGTGAGTAGTCCAACATGGATCATGATCATTTGTAGTCTAAAGATTAACACTGGAAGATACATCATCCTAGAACAGAATGAGGTCAATCACACAAACCCAAGCCCAGTGACCAAGATAATTCAGTTCAGAAAGTCAGGTAAGTCTTTGGGCAGTAGTGATTTATCTAGGAGTATCTCTTCTGAAAAGAGCTTGGCACCTGGGTGTAAGGGTTATGGGATTTAAAGATCTCCCATGCCCCATGGACGTGC
>NW_027187419.1:91669967-91812110 GCF_028583685.1 Petaurus breviceps papuanus | reverse complement strand
ATATTTGTAATCTCTATAGGCATTGTGAATATGGCATTGCTGATACACTGGGATGGATAATCTCTTGCTGTTTATGAGAACCTCTATAGCCAAGGCTGAAGGGAACAAAACCAGTAACTTGGTAAAGGAAAAGATGAAGGTTATTATCCCTAGGGAAAGTCTTTTGCTAGTCAATAAGTGGGGCAGCCATTTTTCTAAAAAAAAAAAAAGCCTAAAAAAAAGGTTCTGGCTTGGAACAATAACAACATAGCAAAATCTATGGTGAAGTCAGAAGCTAGAAGGAAAGAGAAGTTACATGACCACATACCCAGTGGGGTTTTGTCTGGCAGTGGTCAAAGGAGATTACATGTCCAATGGCAGCATCTAGTGGAGACTATGCATCTGATCAAGACCAGAAGGTAAGCAGGCCCAGACATATTTTACTATAACCAGAAGATGTCAGAGGTTCTACTGGGTCTCCATTGTGTGGTGTTGTCCCTTCACATGTGTGCCTTAACCATACATGTTCTCTATGCCTGTTCTTTATAGGACATATTTCTTTTTCTTTTCTTGGCTTTTACAAATGGATATGTATGAGAAGGTATAGTAAGGATTGAAGGACAACATCCTCCCCCATTCCTAAACAGAAAGACCTCTTTGCTCTACACATGCACTCAGTCCCTGAGGAAGTGGACTATCATTTGAAATGGTTGCTACAAACCCTTCCCACCTCTGCAGTGAGCTAGAAGTAGGAGAAGTGGGGTGTTGGGGGGGGAGGGGATACATATTTCCTGACCCTTGGAATCCTTATTCTTTTTGTAGAATTCTGTTCAATTTACTTCTGCATGTGGTGGTACTGTTGTTTGTCTTTCATTCTTGAAGAGGACCAATGATGTCATGAGGGTGATGTCTTGACTTGGATGGACTAGCCACTTGTCATTCCCTAGCTCTGCTGGCCTGTCTCCTCTCTGGGCTGGGTAAAGGAAGTTACTCCTCAAAGCTGCTTCAAGTTTTGCTAAACCAGACTCAGCTCCTGGATTTCAGTTGCCCACAAGAACTCAGATGACTTTGATGAATTTCCTTGTATCACTGAGCACCTGGGCACTCCTATTTCAGGACACTTACTGGCCTGAGAGGTAAGGAAGAAAAAACATATCAGAAACAGAGGTACCATGAGTCCAAGAAAACATAGTGGGATGTAAGGTAGCCAAAGCTGCTGCCCCTCCTCATATATGGAAAATTACAGCAGTTCCACTCAAAAGCCATGAAGAAAAAGTGAGGAGGAAATTTTTGAGGTAAACTTCAATTTTTTCCCTTAAAACATACAAGGGAAAAACACTTTAATAAATGTGGACTTTTTTGTTTTGTTTTGTTTTTTGGAGGGGGGAGGGCAGGGCAATTAGAGTTAAGTGACTTGCCCCAGTTCACACGGCTAGTTTTTGTGTTAAGTGTCTCAGGAATTTGAACTCAGGTCCTCCTGACTTCAGGGCCAGTGCTCTATTCACTGTGCCACCTAACCTCCCCTAAATGTGGACATTTAATAAAAATGGACATTTGACAATGACTATAGTATGCTACTAAAAATGATCATTCATTAAGGTCAGTCAACAAGCACTGTGTGCCTAACTTAAGGTATGTGAGTTTTAAAATATACTGTATCAATAACCCCAAATGCTACGTACTGAATGGTTGAATATAATTATCTGATTTGTTAATCATGGTTAGACTATAAGCTCCTCAAGAATAGAAATTATTTTAATTTTTTAATTTGTATTCTTACTGCCTAGCACAAAGCTTGGAACAAAGTAGGAGATTAATAAATACTTATTGAATTGTATCACTTACAAAATCATTCTTAGGGTTTTTTTTTGAAATGATAAGTCTAGCTTCCTTTTGTGATATAAAAATTTTATTAAATTGAAATATACTTCTGACTTGCCAAAGATCTTCTAATTGCCAAGTCTAAAGACTTTTTCTCAATCTTCATCCTTCTTAACTTCTCTGCCTTTGATACTATTGATCAATGTCAGTTTTTAGGTTTTCCTGACATTATTATCCCTAGCATCAAATCTAAAATCCTCTGTTTTCTTTATTGTATTTATGCCTATTCTTTATAGGACATATTTCTTTTTCTTTTCTTGGCTTTTACAAATGGATATGTATGAGAAGGTATAGTAAGGATTGAAGGACAACATCATCCCCCATTCCTAAAGAGAAAGACCTCTTTGCTTTACACATGCATTCAGTCCCTTAGAAAGGGTATTGCAAATTCCTTTTATTTTCAATTCACAGATCAAAACAAGTATTTCCATAACACAGCACAATAAAAACCATAATTGCACATGAAAGTGCAAATCTACCATGTACAACTTGCTATTCCCTCCAAATATACAACAAAGTTATTGCATAAATTTCTTTATTTTTTTTCCTTTCTTTTCTTCCTTCTTCATCTCCCACTCCAGAGATGGCTACCATTAGATACAAATAGGTATATGTGTATAAAATTATTTTATAATACTTCTATTATCGGTTATTTCTGTCTTTTCCATCTTAGCATCTTTTTCATATGTCCTTTAGTTTTAATTTGTGTATTTATAATACTCAAAATAACTTAGTCACTGAAAGTTTTCAGTTCATCAAATGTCAATTTTTTTCATTCATGATTATACTCAACTTTGCTGGGTAAGTTATTCTTCAAAAAAAAAAAAGAGAGGTAAGTCCAAGAATAATTTACCTCTCTGTTTTTTTAAAACATTAAATAAATTTAACTTAATTTATTTTAAAGCACAGAGATTTCTTTTTTTTAGTTCCAAATTCTCTCTCTCTCCTCCTCCCTCCCCCAATCAGTGAGAAGACAAGAACAAAACTGATTATAAATATATATAGCTATGCAAAACAAATTTCTAAATTAGCCAGGATGTGGATAGCTTGTTTCAACATGAGTCTTGGAATTGCTGTGGGTCATTGTGGTGATCAAGGATACTGTCTTTCAAAGAGAGCTTTAAAATATTGCGTTACTGTGTAGATTTTTCTATTGCTTCTGCTTGCTTCATTTTGTATTAGGTCATATGGTTCTTCCTAGGTTTTTCTGAAACCATCTTTTTGATCATTTCTTACAGCAAACTAGTATTCCATTACATTCATATACCATAACTTGTTCATTCACTCCGCAATTGATGGTTATACCCTTAGTTTCCAATTCTTTATTATCACAAAAAGAACTACCTTTGCCTGAAAACCTCTAGTGAAAATGAAATTACCCCCAGACTGGGCCTGACCCTGAATCAGATCAGTGCCCTGGTAGTTTAGTTTAAATATTAGAACTAAATGAACACTCAAAGGTCATTCAACAATTAACCAAAGGAGATTAATTTAGCCATAGCAAAAGAAGGCTATTCAATAAGGATAGGTACTTGACTTCATTGCCTGAGTTTCTCATCATTCTTTGACAGTCATATTGGTAAATAATTTAGAGAGATTCAGAGTCATCTGGAAATTATTTAATTGCTTTGTACTTAGGCAATCAGGAAGTAATGTCAGTAACCTGTACCTTTAGTCTGATGAATCAACCAATACTTGGAGATGGTCTCAATGCCTTTTAAGGGAAAAATTGCTTAACTGGAATAGGGGCAGTAGATAGAAGTCCATTGCTTCTCAAAGTAGCACATTTCACCTTTAGAAAACTCTGTTATGAAATGTTTCTTTACATTGTTCTGTCTGTCAAATAATTTTATCCATTGCTCCTAGTCTGTCCCATGTGGCCAAACAAAATTAATTCCAATTATTTATGCTAACCTTTAGATATGTAATGGGAATTTTGAATTTTCATTTTTTTTCTTCCTACAATTTTTGGTTAACTAAAAGCCTGTCTTCTATTAATATTAAACTCACCTGACCAAACTGAGAGGCATTTCAATTGTTCCTGATTCTTTTGCAACATGCAATTCATCCCCCTCAACCTATCTGCAAACCCTCTAAAAGTAGTTGAATTTGTAACATGATTTAGTTTACCTATAGAGTTTGCTTGATGAGGTTTGTTTCCATACTGGATTATGAAATTATGACTGTTTAACTAAGTTTGTTCAACTTTCATGACATTAAAGGAAGTACGGTATTATAAATGTAATTTGTTTAATTTTTATGGTTCAAGGAATGTACAAGATTAAAATATGTAAAAGAATTATTTCTCTGTTACTTTTTTTATTAATCTTTTTTTTTTATTAATTTGTTTCCTTTTAGTTTACAGGATTCAATTCCACAATTCCTTGAGTTCCACATTTTGTCCCCCTTCCTCCCCTCCTCCCCCATGGCGGTTTATAGTCAAGTATAGGATCTGTAAATACTTTCATATTATACATTAGTCAGGTTATAAGGACGGATTGTACCAGCTGGAATGAAAAATGGTAAAGAGGACATAAAACCAAATAAGAGAAGGAAAAAGATCAGGTATTTTGCTTCCACCTGGATATAAACTTCATTCTTTCTAGTTTTTTTCTCTGGATGCACATATTTCTCTCCATCATGAGTCTTTTGGGATTGACTTATATCACTGCATTGTTGAGAAGAGTCCAGTCTATTAAAGTTGGTTGCACACATACGTTGTGTCTAATTGTGTATAAATTTCTCCTGGTTCTACTCTTTTCACTCAGCATCAGTTTTTTTAAGCCTCTCCAGGTAAATATGAAGACCAGCTGCTCCTCGTTTCTTATAGCACAATAGTATTCCATAACATGCATATGCCACAACTTGTTCAGCCATTCCCCAATTGATGGGCACCCCCTTAATTTCCAATTCTTTGCTACCACAAAAAGAGCTGCTATAAACATTTTTGTACATATGGGTCTTTCTCTCATTTCTATGATCTCTTTGGGATATAACCCTAGGAGTGGTATTGCTGGATCAAAGGGTATGAAAGTATTTATAGCCCTTTGGGTATAATTCCAGATTGCTCTCCAGAAAGGCTGGATCAGTTCACAACTCCACCAGCAGTGCATTAGTGTTCCAATTTGCTCACATCCTCTCCAGCATTTGTCATTTTCCTGTTTTGTCATCTTAGCCAATCTGACTGGTGAGATGTGGTACCTCAGGGTTGTTTTGATTTGCATTTCTCTAATCAATAGTGAATTAGAGCATTTCTTCATGTGCTTAGAGATAGCTTTAATTTCTTTCTCTGAAAACTGCTTGTTCATATCCTTTGACCATTTATCAATTGGGGAATGACTTGTATTATAAATTTGACTCAATTCTCTGTGTATTTTAGACATGAGTCCTTTGTCAGAGACATAGGTTGTAAAGATTCTTTCCCAATTTCCCACCTCCCTCTTAATCTTGGTTACATTGGCTTTGTTTGTACAGAAACTTTTCAATTTCATGTAGTCAAAATTATCCATTTTACATTTTATTATGTTCTCTATTCTTGTTTAGTCATAAAGTCTTTCCCTCTCCACAAGTCTGATTGGTAAACTATTCCTTGTTTTAGGAGACTGCTTACAGTATCAACCTTTATACCTAGAACATGCACCCATTTAGATTTGATTTTGGTATATGGTGTTAGATAATGGTCTATGCCCAGTTTCTGCCATACTATATTCCAGTTTTCCCAGCAGTTTTTGTCAAATAGTGAGTTCTTATCCCAAAGACCAGGGTCTGGAGGTTTATCAAACAATAGATTACTATAGTCATTGACTTCTGAATCTCATGTGCCTAATCTATTCCATTGATCCACTCCTCTATTCCTCAGCCAGTACCAAGTAGTTTTGATGACTGCTGCTTTATAATACAGATTGAAATCTGGTATAGCTAGGCCACCTTCCCTATTTCTCTGTTACTTTGATGTAAATTTACCTATAAGAGGACCTGCTAGAATCCTAGTGTTTGTTCAAGTTTATTGTTTTCCTAGAGGCCTAAACCTATGCCTGAGCATAATAATAAAACCTAGGTTTTTACCTCTGTAATTTCTTGTTCTAGTTGTTGCTCACTGATTTCACCCATGTCCAACTCTGTGACCCCATTTGGGGTTTTCCTGGCAAAGATATTGGAGTGATTTGCCATTTCCTTCTCCAGATCATTTTGCAGATGAGGAAACTGAAGTAAACAGGGTTTAGTTATTTGCCCAGGGTCACACAGCAAGTAAGTGTCTGAGGCCAGATTTGAATTTAAGAAGATGAATCTTCCTGATTCCAGGCTCTGCACTCTACCTACTGCACCATCTAGCTGCCCATATAATTTCTATGTTGTGGTAAATATATTTTGGCCGCAGTTACCTACCACATGAACTCAGAGAGGAGATTTTTCTCCCACACTAGATGTTTAAAACTAGCTATCATGTCCAACCTATGGCTCTACTATAGTCCAAACATCCTCCTTTCCTTAAACCTATCCTCATCCTTGATAGCTAATCTAGATAACCATTCTTTGAATATTCTCCAGCCTATCAACTCCTTTTCTAAAATGTGGTACTCAAAATTGAATACAGTATTCTACCTGTGGCCTGACCAGTGCAGCATATGGAGGCACTGGAAACTTCCTTGTTCTGGACACTGTCTCCCTTAATGCAACCTAAGATCATGTTAGTATTTTTGGCTGTTCCACTTCACTGTTTACTTACATAGAGCTTGGGAGTTTACTGATATGCTGATTTTTTTTTTCTAGACAAACTACCATCTAGTCATAACTCTCTCTTCTTGTACTTGTAAAGTTGATTCTTTGAGAATCTTTAACATCTTTAAGACGTTATATTTATCACTATTGTCTTGTCAGGTTCATCTCAGTGTTCTAGCCCATTGGGATCTTTTGGGATTGTGAATGTCATCTAGTAGATTAGATTTTTCAAAAAGCTTTTGCTTTATGCAGACAAAAAAGGTTAAGATTCCAAGGTTTCAGTCTTGTCTCTGCTATTTACTGGCCATGTGACCTCAGCATGGACCTTTCCTGCATCCTAGTTTTCTCATATGTAGAATGGGGTTCACCTTATCTCACAGGGTTGTTGTGAGGGATACACTTTGTATAATTCACAGTGTTATATATGTATGAGCTCTTTTACTGCTAAAGAAATATAATCAGATAAGTATAAGAAGGGCTAGTTGTAAATATGGGGTTTTGTGAGGTTTGGGTGAGAAAATGGATAGGAAAATGCTTGGGCAAGTGTCATTCAGATATAAAGTATTAACTGTAGGCACTTAAGAAATGTTTATTCAGTTGGATAATAACAACAGTATATCTGAATAGGATGGAAATTAGATACCCAAAGGAAAGACATGTGGGAAATAGTGTAGTATAATAGGGGAAAAAAAGTACTAGATAAGAAAGCTTCCTAGAAAATAAGTTTCAAAGGTTTAAAGCAGGCAGAGACTTCCCAGGCTCTTTTGTTCAACCTTTGGCATGGTGAACAGAGTACTTGTTTTGGAGTTAAGAAAGTCTAGCTTCAAATCCTGACTCTAACACTTACTATAGGACATAACATCCTTAAATTGAACAATTAAATTACAGACCATCTAAATCCTGGGATATTTAAATCTATTTTCATAGGTGTTGAAGGATTCATTAATTAGTGGTAGAGGAGGATTTGCCCTACTTCAATGTCAATAAAGATTTAATGTGTAATAAAATGCAGTAATTAGATGATACAATTATTTTCTCTTAGAGGAAAAAAATCTTTTACAGATTTATAAAAAGAATCAGCATTTTAAAATTGTGGGTGGTTTTCAAATGCATATTACTTGTGCATGGTAAAGATTAATTAAATTTCCCAAATTATCAAATAGCTCTCTTCCTAGAAGCCATGCACCCTTTTTTTTTTCCTAGAGGGGGCAAGGCAAGGCAGTTGGATTAAGTGACTTGCCCAAAGTCACACAGCTAGTAAGTGTCAAGCATCTGAGACCTGATTTGAACTCAGGCCCTCCTGACTCCAGGGCCAGTTCTCTATTCTCTGTGCCAATTAGCTTCCCCAAAGCCCTGTATATTAAGTCTTATATGAGTGGAGAACATGAAAGGAGTTTTGGAATTCTTCTCTTTGCATTTCTAGTATGCTGAGACTAGTGTCCTTTTGGTTATATTGGGGAGAATTAATTCTATTACAGTTCCCTGGAGGGTCATGTACATTTCTACTTACCCAATCTTGTGTATTCCCAAAATGATATCTACATGCAGGCTCTTCATTTTCAAGAACTCTTTCTTTTTAAAAAAAAAAATTTATTTTATTTTTTAAATTAAATTTTATGTTTATTTTACATCACTCATTTCCACAAGATTTTGATTTACAAATTTTCTCCCCATCTTTCCCCTACCCACCACCCCAAAACAGTGATCCCACTGTATACCCCCTCCCCCAAACTGCTCTCTCCTATACTCTCCCCCATACTCCCTCCGACTTTCCAGTAGGGCAAGGTGGATCTCTATACTCCAGTGTTTCAAGAACTCTTTCTAGATAATTAAGCTAAAGGCAACTAAGCAGTGTAGTGGATGTAGCACATGGAGTCAGTAAAACCTCGGTTCAAATCCTACCTCAGACTCTTATTAGCTGTGTGACTCTTGGGCATGTCATTTAACCCTCCCTTCATCTGAGTTTCCTCACCTGTAAAATGGAAAGAATAATAACACCTAACTCCAAGAGCTCTTTTGAGGGGTTAATATGAGATTGGTGTGAGTTAACATATGAAAAGCACTTTGTAAACCTTAAAACACTATATAAAAGCTAATGAGCTATTTTTAGATTTCTACCATACGATCTTGCCCTTCCAGAGAACATCTTTTTGTAGGTTGTTCCATCATTATTCAAAGATATCTATTCATTTATAGAAAATCTTAGCTTCTATCATAGCACAGCTCAGGTGCTACCTCCTACACAATGTCTTTCCTGATCCCTCCAACTGGGTACTCTCTCATTTTTGAAATTGCTATTTATATACTTTGTATTTACCAGGGTCAAGGAGAGATTCCCAATAGATAGTAAGGTGCTCTATCTGCCCCCTTTTGTGCAGACAATATTGAACTAAGGCCAGGAGCATTGCAGAACCTCCTAACTGAGATCCATCATTACTCAAAAGAGTTTGACATAACTTTATAACAGCAATATTGTTCTGATGATATTGTATGACAAGTCATGAAACACCACCTTTTCGGAGAGGCAGACACTGAACATACATATCACCTACAAGAAGGTATGTAGCAGAAACAATGTAAAAGATGTCATTAAAGAAATGTATGATCTAAAAGAAGATGAGTTGATCACATGAAGAGCGTATAGGATAACATAAAGATAGCTCACATTTCTACTAATGTTCTTGCAATGCCAACAAAACCTGAAGAAGTCCTCCAGTGTGTTGGGTAGGTCTCCTTTTGGTGAACTTATGGTAGGATATAGAGAAGAAGAGTGACTCTGGATGGGCAGGGATGAATGGATGGTGATTTGCTAGGGAAGAGGGAATACCCACATTGGTGAGATCATACAATCAACAAATTCAGACAAATCATCATCTACTTTCATTTACTTATTGCTGTTTGTAGATGCAATAGAGCTTAAATTTCTTGAGGGCAAGGATTGTTTCTCTTTTGACTCTGTATTACCAGGGTTTAGCACAGATTCTTGTGTGTAGGAGATACCTTATAAATATTTATTGAATTGAATTATGGTCAGAAAAGAAAGTGCCTGAAGAGACTTTAAAGATGATAGCTATACTACCAATCAACTGTATGATCTTGGATAAATCATAGAAGTCGTTGGCCTCAGTTTCCCATCTGTCTATGAGGGAGTTGGGGTAGATGATATCTAAAGACCCACTAAAGAATTAAGATTCTATGACTTTCATTTTTATTATTTTTTCCAACAGGGTCAATTATTATAGCTTTTTATTTAATAAGCAATTCAGAAATCTATAGAAAGAAATGAATGTGCTACCCTCATTTCCTAAATTTCCTAAGGGAATTTCCTCTTTCACTTGTAAAGTCTCCTTGTGTATTTTTTGAAAGTTGACTATGGTAACTTTTAATCATCTTGAAAATAGTGTCTTTTAAAATAACCTCCCTTCCTCTTGCCTATGGGTGGGTTATATGGGTTATGCAGTGCAGGAGATTTCTCTTCTCTTCTTAATTTTTGCCCAAACCAATCTCAATTGTTTTTGCTTTAGCACCTCCTCTGACACAAATCTTTCATGTTCCAGGGACCACTTCTGATTATACTTCTACTGTAACTGGTTCTGGAAAGCTCTGTCATATTACAGACTTCTTTTGGTAGCTAACAACCATGTTGAGAGTTGTAAAGAAATATCAGACAAGTTACCTTTAGTAATGAGACTTTTTTATTCCTCCCTAATGATGGTTTCTTCTATAAGTGATTCATCTTATGGCTAATGACTAAGTAATCACTTTGAGGAAGGGAAAAAGGGCATGATTTCAAAAAGCTATTGACTAGAATTGTAAGATATATAGGCCAAAGCACAATAGATATGCTAAGAAAAAATAGTTTTTAGAAAACAAAATGCACTTAGGTGCTTTAGGGAAATGAATAATGGATGGGATAAATTTGTTCTCAAAAGATTTTCCTTGCTTTCAAAGAGTGTCTGAGGGCCCAGTTTTATTCAATATATGCATTGAAAGAAAGACAAGCTTTTGGGTAGCAAGGCTTCCACTTGGGATCTAGAATAATGATAATAGTAATAACTCACATTTGCATAGTGCTTCATAGTTTCCAATGTACTTTTGATTACTCATTTGATTCTCATATCTAACTTAATCCTCCTAATAACCTTGATAAATAGGCCAGGAGGGAACTGTTATCCCCATTTTAAAGATGAGGAAAATAAGGATCAGAGAAGTCTGTCTAGTGATTAGTTAAAAGTCATATAAGTATTAGGTCAAAGGGCCAAGTTAGATCCCAAATTTACTGACTCAATTCAGTGCTATTTATAGCACAATGTTCTATGCCTCTCTCTATTCCAGAAGAGTGCTAATCACTGTCACCAATATCTCTCACTTCCCTCTTCTGAATTCTCAACATCTATATTGGCATTTCTTGGACTCTGTCTCATGGACACCTTTGATTCAAATACACCTTCCCTTTAGTCCCTTACTGAAACTCAGTGCATATCCTTCTTGACTTGTTCTCTGTCATTTGACACTCTTGATCACCCCTTATTGTTGGATACTAGGTCCTTCCTGGTGGCTTTTTGTGGTACTGCTCTCTCATGGTCTTCCCCCTCCTGGCTTGAACAATCATTCTCAATCTCCTTTGTTATATCACCATCCATGTCCTTACTCAGATATGTAGGTTTAACTCCAAGGATCTTTCATGGACTCTCTTCTTTCACTATATTCTGTCTCTGCAATCTCATTGACTTCCATGGGCTCAACTATCATTTCTATGCAGATGACTCCCAAATTTGTATCTACAGCTACTTAGTGTTTCTCCTGAGCTCCATATCACCAACTGTTGAATGGACATTTTGAATTAGCTGTCTTTTAGATATCTGAAATTCAACAAGTCCAAAATAGAACTTATTTGCACACTTTGTACTGTGCATGCTCCCAGGCTATGCAATGGCAATATACTCTGCCTCATCAGGAAAAAGGGTCGTAAGTGGAAAAAGCTCTGGTCTAGAGGACTGTGTTCAGTCCTGGGCACCATAGTTTAAGGAAGACATTGATAAGCTGAAGAGCATCCAGAGCAGGGTAACCAGGATGTTGAAGGACCTTAAATCAATAGAAAGATTGGTTTAAGGACCTGGCATGTTTGGTCTGGAGGTGGTAAGAATCCAGATGAATATGACATGGTAAGGATGTTTAAGTTCTTAAAGGATTGTTACATGGAGAAGCAATTAGACTTGATTTGTTTGACCCTAGAAGACTCAGGAGCAATGGGTGGGAGGCCTAAAGATGTCCTTTAGGCTTGATATCAGGAAACCTTCCTAATGATGAAAGCTTTCCAAAAGGAGAATAGGTCGATGAGTTCCCCGTCTTTGGAAGTCTTCAAGCAGAGGCCTGATTATAACTTGTTAGGTATGTTGTAGTGAGGATTCTTTCCATGTATCATTTAGACAACATGGCTGCTACTGAGGTCCCTTCCAATTCTCTAATTCTGTGATTCTGGGAGGTATTTCCCATTACAAATCATGCTCTATACAGCCACAAAATTAATATTTCTAAAGCAAATGTCTGAGCATGTCTTCCCAAGAAGAACAAATGACTTTTTTGCCTCCAGAATAAATACAAGCTCCTCTAAAATTTAAAGACTTTCTCAGTCTGGCTTGAGTTGAGGGTAATTGAATATTACTGTACTTCATTCAAGCTATATTCCAGCCAAAATGGCCTATGTTTCCAGCAACATACAACAGTCCATCTCTTTTCTCCATTTTTTTTTCAGAGTCTCTCCCCCATGGTTGGAAATGATTTGCTCCTCCCACCCATCTCTTTGATTCCCCAGCTTCCTTCACCCCTCGGTTTAAGTGCCCTTTCTTAAACAAGGCTTTTCCTCATTAGACAGCTAGGTGGTGCAGTGGATAGTGTTGGGCCTAGAGTCAAGAAGACTTCAGTTCAAATCCAGGTCCAGATATTTACTAGTTATGTGACCCTGGACAAGTCACTTGCCCTCAATTTACTAAACTATAAAATGGGGATAATACTATACCTACCTTCCATTTGTAGTGAGGAACAAAGGAGATAATATTTGTCACTGTGGTACATAGTAGACATGTAACAAATATTTGTTTCTTCTTTGATTGTCTCAAATGTTGATATTCTTCCTGCCTACCCCAGAAATTACTTTATATTTCATACTTATCTAGTCATGCATTATAGGAACGGCTGGTTGGGATCTGGTTGCCTCTTTCAGGTCCAATGCAATGCCTGTTTTAGCAAAGGCAACTCTTAGGTGAAGGAGCACAGTAAAAGTCAGGAGCTGAGTAGAGTCAAGTGAAACTGTTGGCTAAACTGGATTGTTGCTATTATTCTGTGCTTTCATTGCTATCCAAGTTCCCATACATCCTGAAGTCTAATCTTTTAATCCTTTGTCACTTTTTCTCTTGACTTATTCTCTATTCTCTTCTGCCCTTCTGTTCCTCCCTATTAGGTATATCATACACCCTAGGTATTCTGGAACATTCCTTATTATACATGTATTGCTCTCATAAATATGTGATCATCTATCCCGAGTTTTTATTTGGAAAATATAATCACTGTAACACCATCTTTATCAGTCAGTAGCCAGCAACATTGAGGTGAGCAAGATCCTTTACTAGCAAAAAAATTACAACTTGCTGAAGGTTCAGATTATAGTTAGCATTTTTATAAGTAAAATATTTTTTTTTGCTTTTTTTTTTGGAGGGCAGTTGGGGTTAAGTGACTTGCCCAAAGTCACATGGCTAGTAAGTGTGTCCAAGTGTCTGAGGTCGTATTTGAACTCAGGTCCTCCTGACTCTAGGGACAAAGCTCTATTCACTGCGCCACCTAGCGGCCCCCAAGCAGTAAAGTATTTTTAAGGTATGCACATTTTTTTTTAGCCATAATACTATTGCACACTTAATAGACTACAATATAGTTTTTATATGCACTAGGAAATAAAAAAAATCCATGTATCTTGTATTTGCTTTATTACAGTGGTCTAGAACCAAATTTGCAATATCTCTGAAGTATGCCCATAAATAAAACATGAATCATGAGTTGGCTGTGAGGGATATAAGGAAGGAAAGAAAGAACAAGAACCTGTCATCTCAGTCTGGGTAAGGGGAAAGAGTGGAGTTCAAATTTCACATTCATAGTTATTGTTCCCCACATCTTTCTTTCCAAGTATATTCCTTTTTCCTTCCCTTTTATTTCTATTCTTAAGAGCATCAAAATGTGAAAAATGAAAAATCCCCAAACATTCCCTGGATCTCTCTTTTATTTATTTACTTTTATGACTCTTCATATGACATAAAAGTTCTGGGGGACGCCTGTTTCTTCTCCCCCTATTGCAAATACCTCCAATTGTTTAAATGTATTTTCCCCTTTAATGTTTCTCTTGAATCCTACATTTGCATTTCAAAATTCCTACTTAGCTCTGATCTTTTCATTAAGGATGCTTGGAAGCCCATTTCTATTACAGGTCTATTTTATGCCCCAAACTTACATAGCTGCTGTTTGTATCTTGGAAGGCAAATTCCTACATATTGTGCATATTCTGTAGTTATTTTACGTGGAATTTTGCTTTCCATCTCATTTTGCTGGATTTTGTTGTTAACATACAGAAGTGCTGATGATTCATATGAATTTATTTTGTACCCTGCAACTTTGTTGAAATTATTGTTTCAGTTAATTATTACTAGACTCACTAGCATTCTCTAAGTAAATGAGCATATCTGCAAAAGCAATAATTTTGTTTTTTGCCTATGCTTATTTTTTCATTTTCTTTTTCTTGTCTTACTATAATAGCTAGCATTTCTAGCATGACATCAAATAATCTTGCTTATTTTTGTTAAAATTTGGCTAGGTCTGAAAGGGGTACATAGACATCCCCTATTATCATAGTTCTGTTCTTGATTTCTTCTTGTACCTTATTCATTTTTTGCTTTTAAGTATTTAATTGCTATGGATTTTGATGCATATGTCTTACATTATTATTATTAAAATATTATTCTGAAAGGTACAGTAGATAATAAATTGATACAAATGCTTTATTAATATTAACATAATTTCCTTGTTTATCTTTTTTAATCAAGTCTATTTTTGTTGTTGCCTTATCTGAGATCATGATTGCTACTCCTGGTTTTTTTTTTTTTTTTGGTTGCTACTTCAGATGAAGCATAATAGATTTTACTGCACTCCCTTATTTTAATTTTATATTATATAAATATTTATATAATATTTGTATAATTTTATATTATAATTTAATTTAATTTTATGTTTCAAGCATTTTTCTTGTAAACAATATGGTGTTGGAGGATTTTACTTTCTAATCCATTCTTCTTTCCTCTTCCATATTATAGATGAGTTCATCTTACTCAAATTCACAGTTATGATAATTAATTGTGTATTTATTTTGGTGCTCTTATACTTTTTCTTCTTTGCTTTCCACTTCCTCTTTAGGTGGGAAAGAAGATGACAGTAAGAGAGGAGTGGGCTCAGCACTAGTTGTCTACGCTTGATTCACTCTGCCTTAGTTCTCCAGGCCCTCTTCTCTTTCCCTTACCCAGACCCCAGTCACAGGTTCTTATCCTTTCTTTCTGTTCTTTTAAACTTCTCTTTGTGATCCATCCTCTGAGCTTAGTCTCTGTTTGCCTTAGGAATGATTCCTCCATTCCCTCCTGATTTCCTATTAAGTAAAATGTACTTCTGTATGCAGTCCTTTGTATGTATGTATGTATGTATTCTCCACGTCTTTGAACAGTTCAAAATAAAACAGAGCTCAAGTGTCATCTGTCTTGCTTTCTTCCTTGTTTGTATATTCTTCCATTTGTCCACCTTGATTTTGTGAGATGATTTTACTCCCATTTTTCCCTAGTACATTCCTCTTTTCTCCTCCTTTTCTCTCTTCTTTTAAGATCATTAAAGCATAATAAAAGCACTCCCAGATCCTCTTTCTTATTTAATTCAACCCATGCCTCTTTATGGTGTTAGGATTCTGGGAAACAACTGTGTAATCTTTCACTCATATTTGCCTTTTTGTCTTTCTCTTGAACACTATGTTTGTATTTCAAAGTTTCTGTTCAGCTTTGGATTTTATATTAAGAATGCTTGGAAGTCCTCTGTTTATAAAAGGTATATTTGTTTTACCCTGTAAGATTATATTGGGTTTTCCCCCATATTTATTTTTAATTTATGGAATAAAACAAGCATTTCAATAATATAGTATAATAAAAAAGATAATTCACATGAAATTGCAGCTCTATTATGTACAACTTGCTATTCCTTTAAACATATAATAAAGTTATCATGTAAATTTCTCTTTTCCCCTTCCTTCCCCCTTTGCCCTAGAGATGGCTACCATTAGACACAAATAGGCATATGTATGTGTGTATGTATTTATAGTATGTATATGTGTGTATATATAAGATTATTCTGTATAGATTTCTATTTATCAGTTCTTTCTCTAGATGCAGATAGCATCTTTCTTTATATGTCCTTTATAGTTAATTTGGATGTTTGTAATAGTCAAAATTACTTATTCACTCAGTCATTCTTAAAACAATGTTGCTGGTACTGTATACAATGTTCTCTTGTTTCTGCTCATTTTGTCCTTCACTATTTCATGCAAGTTTTTCCATGTTTTTCTAAGATCATTAAACTCATCATTTCTTATATCACAGTAGCATTCCATCACAATCATATACCACAACTTGTTTAGTCACTCCCCAATTGATGGGCATTTCTGCAATTTCCAGTTCTTTGCCACCACAAAGAAAGCTGCTACAAACATTTTATTACATATCAATTCTTTTCCTTTTCCCCTAATCATCTTTGGAAATAGATTTAGTACAGGTATTTCTGGGTCAAAAGGTATAGGCAGTTTAATAACTTTTTGAGCATAATTCCAGATTGCTCTCCAAAATGGTTGGATCACTGCAGAATTCCACGAACAGTGAATTAGTGTTCTAATTTTTCCACATCCCTTCTAACATTTGTCAAACTCAAATAGAAATGGATCCCTGAAGGCCACATACTGACTTAGAAAACCACAAATTATTTATGTTGAATTATATTCTTATTTATTTTGTTAAACATTTCCCAATTGCATTTTAATCTGGTTTGGGCTCAGGCTGCAAGTTTGAATCTCTGTTCAAGAGTTTTCAGTTCTTTTCTAATTTTTTTCCTCTACATCTACCATTTCATTTATAATATCATTTTTAAATTCTTGTTTTATTTCTTCCAGGATTCGTGTTGAACTTGTAGTTTTGGTGCATTTTGCTTAAGACTTTGCATTACATATATATGTGCATGTACATACATATATAAAGCTATACACATATACACAATATATATAATATATGTAATGTTATATGTGTGTGTATTAATACATATATACATATGTACATACCTGTGTGTGTAATCATTGTCTTACTTTGTTATTCATTTCTCCAGCCTTGTTTCTTGAATTGGAATTGTGTTTTTCAATTCGATTGTGAATTGAATCAGGCTCTTAACACTTCTAAAATGAATGACAAAGCCTCCTTTAGCCCTGATTTGCATTATCTGCTCTGATTCTTTTGGGTGTTGAGTCCGGTGTTCTTCAACAACCCCAGGGGGGTAATTGAGGTCAGAAAGCTGCAAACTTTCAGTTTTCTAAGTGGTCTGACCTAGGGAAATGGTATGACCACTCCTCTCCTGGTCTGAGCCTCCTGACCCTGGTTTAGGGTCTGGATGATAGAGCTGTAAGCTTGCCACTGGTCAAAGCTCTTCAGTAGACAGCTGTTGGCCCCATTCACTGTCAGCATGCTGGAGGGCTCTGCTGGGCCTGAATAATTGAAAATGTCAATGAAATGGTCCAAGTAACCTTCCCCAGATACATACCTGCAGGCCTAGCCCTGACTATATTTCCTTGGTCACAGGTCAGAGTGACACAGCTATTAGCTGATCTAATCCCTGGTCCATGGTGTGCTCCTGGTTTCTAGTACACAGCTGTAGTCCTTAGCCATATAGTTCAGTCCCCACACTAGAAGGCCCTAGTGTGAGCCTCATGGGTAGACCCCTTTTCTGGTACCCTAATAGACTATATAAGCATGAAAAACTATCCAGATAACAAGAACTTAGATTTATTCGATAAGTAGTAAAAGTGAGGTCATATTGAGGTGTTTGGTGTGTTTCAATTATGTTTGCAGTCATTTCTGGGTTTTTACTAGTTGTTTTCCCATGTCAAAGCAGGATAGATAAAAAGCACCCACTGCAGTTTTCTCCTTGAATTTTACTATTACCACTCAGACAATATACTTTCTTGATCTTTCCTAAAGTATTTATGTGAAAGAGTTTTGCTGTAGGGCTCTATCATGTTGCTGGTTCTCTCTGGAGGCTTTATAATTAAAGTCTTTCTGCAGACAAGGCATTTGGAGAGTTCCAGATAATCCAGGCCAAGAGTGTTTTGTGGAATGTGACCTTTTAGGGGAGGGAGGATGGGCTTTCTGTTTCCTCCCCTCCCATTGACTATGGTATCTAGCATCAGAGGAAAGTTACTTGCTTAGAAAAAGACCCTTCACTGAGTAGTTTGAGTGAGTTTGAGATACAGTTGAGAGAGGAGAAAGTCATATTATCAGACATAGGATGAGAGGTAGTCATTAGAAACCAGGAACAGCTTCAAGGAGTGTGACCTCTGGATGGCAAAGGAGGGAACCAACTATGAATTAAAAAAAGAGCTAGTCTGGGCAATCAAGAGCCAGGATATGGAGAAAGGTAGACCCTGGGAGTCTAGCAGGGAATATGTAACAACTCCGTAAGCAGAGAAAGGCCTATGTGGTCTTATAGTACCAGAATTATGAATTGTCTGGGACACATGTTGTCTGACACCCCCTACATGTGTGTCTCACCATCACTGTACTCTAAGTTTGTGCCTACCCTTCTCATATACATTTTATTTGTGGGAAAGTACCCTCAGAGGTATATGGGGGAGTAATTTATAACTATTCTAACAATTTGGTAAATGCTCTTACTTTGAACTTGGATGGCTCTGAATGGGCAGCATACCAGACAGGGACTGTGAACTTCAGTCACAGTTGTACACACCTACAAACTGCAGCAGAACATGGGAGAGTAGTTGTTCCCCTATGAATCCAACATTGAACCCAAAACACCTATTTGGGGATTACCCCAGAGGGAGTGTCACGTGGATTTTCACACTGAAGAAGCTTGAAAACGGCTATTATAGATAATATCACTGGGTAGATTTCAAAGTATTTCTTATACAAGGTCTTACCAAGATTCTTTTGCACTTTTAAGATTTAATAACATTGGTTGTAGATCTGATACACATGCTCTAGAAATAGTATCTAAAATGATAGTTATTAAAGATTAGGTAAAGTATGTTACAGTTTATTCAGTATATTCTTATTCCAGATCCCATATGACAAACAAAAATTAGCTAAAGTGGATGAGAAGATGAACCATTCTCAATAGCTAATTTAACAGAAACTCCTATTAGCTGCCCAAAGAAATTTTACCACTTGTGGCTGGTTACTTCCATTGTGCCTACAACCCCAGATAATTAAAGTTAAACATTTATAAATTTTACAATACAAGGAAATTATGAAGATCCAAAAGGAAAACTAAAATTCCTATATTGAGATTTCAACCATTATTCTTAATATAACTTCTGACTTCGGAGAACAACAGCCTGGTGGGTAGAAATTATGGTGTCCAACTTTATTTCCCACAGTCTCTTGGCACACTCTCTTCACAGTAGTCATCTCAATGTCTCACAAACATGCCAAATTCATTCTACTTCTGTGATTTTCTTTATTTTGTTATCCTTTATGAGAATCCATCCCTCAAAACTCTACACATAGGTTAAGGCTGAGATCAAGTAGCATCTGTACTTCCCTGACCACTCCACTCCTTTTTGAATTCTATAACCTCCAAACTTCTCTAGTACCTGAAGTCTCTACCAGACTTTTTAGCCCTTAATGATATGTAGTCACCCCCCCCACACACATTTTTTTAGCCAATCTTTTTTCTCTCCCCATCTAGACTATTAGCTCCATGAAGGCAAAGACAAACTCTCTTTTTGCAACTATATTTCTCAAAAGGCTTCATACAGCCCTAAGCACAGTACTTAAATATCTTCTAATTTGTGTGTGTGTGTGTGTGTGTGTGTGTGTGTGTATGTGTGTGCCTAGTGGCAATAAAGTGGGTCTGGGTCTCCTAAGTGGTATCCCACAGTAGCTGCTTTTGGAAATTTAGAGACAGAGCAAATAAGTAGGTTTGATGAGATAACCTCTAAGGTCTCTTGTATCTCTAGATCTTTGATCTTATGAATCACCATGAAAGACTAAAGCATTTCACAGTTAAATGACCTCTCCCCTTCCCCATCCCATCAAAGAATCATAGCCAGTAACGCTAAAAGCTGTGTGTTTCACATGTTTTTGCTCATATAAGGAAAGAATATGATCAAATTTGAGACATTTAGAGCAGAGATAGGGGTGGGAAGGGAATAGAGGTTCATGGCAAAGGCTATATCTGGATCATAGGCACTTGAGATATAAAAGTACGACTAGATGTCTGGAGAGGAAAGGACATACCTGTGACTGCCAGAGGAGGGCATCGAGGTCTTAGGAGAGATACACCTCAAGTCATGATAGGTTGGGGAAGGTTAACTATTGATGCTCAGTGGGATGTCAATGAGATGTCAATTAGTGAGGCTGCATGGGCCTGGAAAACTTCTAGGTGCTGAAAAATCAAGAGGAGGGAGGCACTCCCAGCTAAAAATTAGGAGCAGAACTAGAATAGGTGTTTAAGGAGGACTGACTTGGTCATTTCCTTAAAATGAAGATTCTCCTTTTTTTTTTTTTTAAGCAATCGGGATTAAGTAACTTGCTCAAGGTTACACAGCCAGTTATTTCTGGGTGTGGTGCTGAGTGTCTGAGCCCGGGATTCGATCTCCAGGTCATCCCAACACTGGAGCCTCTTACTCGCTGAGCCACCTGGCCACCCCTGAAAATGAGGATTCTCTTAAAATGAGGGATATCATTTGTACAATGCTTCCAGAGTTGTGAGGACCAAGTCAGATAATATACAATAATTTGATTTGTAACCTTAAAGTGCTATATAAATGTAGGTGTAATCCCTGCAGGAAAAAAAAAAAGTTCTCAATTTTTATGAGCAAGCCCATAACCTCAGGGCACTTTCCTGTCTTTTTAGACCCATAGGTGTGGATTGTTTGCACAATGAAAGTCTGTCTTTCCGAGTAATTCCAGTTCCCTCTCAGCAGACGTTGAGATAGTCCTGCTTAATTTGGGGGCAGGGGTGAGTACCTTTCTTTTAGGTCTCTTCAGGGCCCTTGCAGCTAGAGCCAGAGCCATGCAAATTACCCTGGAGTGTCACTCAGCAGCATTGGAAGGGGTGGGGCATAGTGAACTGGCAACCATTTTCTTGATCCCTGCTTTCTTTAAATAAGTATTGGGGAATTTTAAGCATGCCCATTTTGGAGCAGCTAGGCAAAGCTGGAAGGAATGGAATAAAGAACACTTACATAGTTTGGAAACAGGCAGCATTGAGTTGACAAGCTCTAAGGGACTGGAGATCAGTTTCTATCCTAACATCTTAATTATACACCTGAGCATCGCAGCCCTTAAATAGAAACCCCTTGGGACTTAAAAATAAAAATACAAACATTTATTATAGCAAAATATTCTTAGGCCTCCCCTAGGAAAAATATAAATTCCTAAGAAAATCAAAAGCCAAAAGGAAGGAAAGACAGTATGTATTAAGTCTCATTTAGGTTCACCGAGAAATTTTCTCAGACCTCTAAGCACATGGAACAGCCTTAACTTTGCATTGCTGATTTATGGCCTGAAAATTTTAAATCCGGTAGAACAATTTTCTACAGCATTTACTATTGCCAATTTATTGTGAAACAGTCATACTTTTTTTTTTTTTTAACTTAAACCTCTTCATTCTTTTCTACCTAAACTTGGTGCTGCCATAAGATACACAGCCTACTCATTTGATTTATTGGCAGGATTCTCTTTAATTAAGAGATGCTTCATTTGTTCACATTTCAAAAAAAAAAAATCAATATGAAGAGAATTACACCCTAGCCACTGGAAATAATAAAAGCCAAACCATAAAGTAGCTACATACTTTAAAATTTCATTTAAAAAGTTGTTGGTGGAATCACTGCAAGCCATCTGGAATTCAGGAGTCCAAGAGAGTGCACAGTTTTTGATCTAATAAAGGCGTGCCACAGGTGCAGAGAGAAACACAAGATTGAAAGTAATGCTTCTAGGGCTGGAGAATAAAGCACACTCCCTAGGGTAGTGTTGTGTTTTTCTTTCCTTTTTTTAAAGAAATGAAATTATATTGAATGTAGTACTCATAAGAGTGTCAGTCTGATAGGCCTGGAGTCTGAAATTTCTTCCACCCACAAAGCAAGGGCAACGCAGATAAGAGCCCTAGAAAATTTACAAATGGTAATGGACCTTAATTGGGATCCAAAGAGAATGATACAACAAGTAGACAGTCAACAAGAATTAGGTCAAACTGTACTCTGATTTTGACAGGATGGGGCGGGGGTGAGGTCATTTAACTGTGAAATGCTTTAGTCTTTCATGGTGACTCATAGGATCAAAGACCTAGAGATGCAAGAGACCTTAGAGGTTATCTCATCAAACCTACTTATTTGCAGATAAGAAAACTGGTGCCTAGGGAAGTTGAGTTGCCCAAGGTCACATAGGTAATAATTGTGGGAGGAGGGATTTCAACCTAGGTCTTCTGATGCCAGAGCCAGGGATCTTTCCATCATACTCCACTTCTATTCCATTACCTTTTTAAGGAGACAGAAAATTTATTTTTGAATGGCTCGTTTTGAACATTTGATTGTAAAAACACTTGCTCAGGCTTACCACTTCAGAAATAGGGTTGGCTCTACAGATTGATAAAGTAGATAAGCACCATAGATAAGCAGTAAGATTTGAGGGGTAACTGAATACCCTATTTATATCAAAATATACATTTTTTCCCCTTCAGTTTGCCATAGAACTGTTGTACCTTCTTCTATGGTCTGAAATTCCTTTTACTAGTATCTCCACTGATTTGTATAATAAAGGTATAGGCATTATCTTTAAGAGGCTGCTGTTAAAATGCACTTATTACCTCAATCTGAGAGAAGATCCTGGCCCTCTTCCATTGTATAGATTCCTTTATCTGACTAGCTGGCCTGTCAGTCAATCAATAAACATTTATTAAGTGCTTACCATGTACTAAGCAAAGTGCCAAATGCTCATGATAGAGGAAGAGCAAAAAACGGTCCCTGCTTTCAAGGAGCTCATATTCTAATGGAGGAAGCAACATGGAAATAATTAGTTACATATGTGATAGACAGAATAGATGGAAGATAATCTCAGATGGAAAAGTGCTAATTGTTGTAGGGCCTGGGAAAAATCTCAAGCAGATCATGGGACCTGAGCTTGGTCCTGAAGGCAGAGAAATTGAGGCAAGAATTTGAAAGTTAGAACAAGGTAAAGAGCCAGGAGAGGGACGGTCCTGGATGGGAAGTTGGCCATTGGTGCTAAAGTATAGAATTTGTGGAGGGTGGTAAAGTGCAGGAAGACTGATGAGTAGGAATGGTCCAGGTTGTGAAGATCTTTAAAAGCCATACGGATGGCGCTGTATTTGTTTCTGGAGGTAAGAGGAAACCACTGGAGCAGAGTGGGCTCTGTGATTGGACTTGTGCTTTGGAAAAATCCTTTTGGTGCTTGAGTGCATGATTGATTAGAGTAGATTTGAGGAAGGGAGGACCCACTCTCTCCCAGAAGGTCATTGTAATAGTCTAAGAGATGAAGACTTAGGCTGTGAGAGTAGAGATAAAGGAACACAAACAGTAGATGTTGTGAACATAGAAATGACGATTTTGTAACTGTGGGTAAAAGTGAAAGCAGAGGATAACACCTAGGTTGTAAGCTTGGATAACTGAGAAGATGGTGGTCCTCTCAACAATACTAAGGAAGCTCAGAAGAGGAGCAGGTTTTTAGAGAAAGGTTTTAGGGAAAGTTATGTTTTCATTATGTCGAGTTTGAAATGCCTACGAGACATCCTTTTAAAGATGTTCAAAAAGCGGTTGGTAATCCAGGATTATAGCTCAGGACAGAGATATGTAAATGTGTATATGTAGGTCTGGGATATGTAAATCTGGATATGTAGATCTAGGAGTCATCTGCATAGAGAATGTAACTGAACCCCTGAAAATGAATGAAATCATCAAGTAAACTAGTACAGTAAAAAGAGAAGAGATCCCAGGAGATCTTCCCTTAGGGGAACAAGTATGGTTAGTGAGCATCAAATGGATGAAGAACCAGAAGGTGTTGCCTACAGAAGTGAAACCATAAGTCTGGTCTAAATTTAGAGGTAACATTTTCCTTAAAAGCTTTAAAATCTCATTGGTTTTCATGATCACTTTTGCCACAATTCAACTGGATTCCACAGATAGATGACAGAAAGATAAATAAAGAGAGATGGATAGACAGAACATTTGTATGTTCTCATTATGTGCTAGGCACTGTGTTAAGAGCTGAAAATACAAATATAAGCAAAGAGAAAGAAAGGCAGTCCCTACTCTCAAGGAGCTAACATTCTTTTTTTTTTTTTTTTTGCTATTATTAAATTTATTTATTTACTTTTAGTTTACAACATTCAATTCCACAATCTCTTAAGTTTCAAATTTTCTCCCCCTCTCTCTCCTCTCCCCTACTCCCCTTAGTGTCATGTAATCAAATATAAGTTCTACAAATACCTTCATGTTGAGTGTTAGTTCTGTTGTAAAGGATTATAACCAACGGGCTGAACAATGAGAAAGAAGGGATAAAACAAAACAAAACACAAATGAGAGAGAGAAAATAGTTTGCTTCAATCTGCAGATTCTGTAGTTCTTTCTCTGGATGTGGATATCCCCTTGTAGCTGAAGGAGCTTACATTCATTATAATGGGTGAGGGGAAGAGAACACCCAAAAGGAAGCTGATGAGCAAGGTGTCAGGAACAGAACCAGGTGAGAAGTGAATATGGCTGACCCAAGGAACTTTCTCAAATAGAGGTTCTCTGAAGGAACAGGGATAGAGGCATCTCAAGGTAAGAAGGTAGCCAGGACAGAGGAAGAAAAGTTTGGAGAGTCAGAGTCAGGAACAGAGTCAGGAGAAAAGAGAGATGAAGAACCCAGCAAAGACATCTTTATCGCGGAGTTTAACAACAGAGGAGGAGAGATAGAGTGTGATAGTGGGGATGGTAGGATCAAGTGAGGCTTTTATGAGGATGGGGAAAGACATGGACTTTTTTTTTTTTTTTTTGCCTTTTGGAAGGCAATTGGGGTTAAGTAACTTGCCCAAGGTTACACAGCTAGTTTTTTTTTTTTTGTGTGGGTTTTAAGTGTCTGAGGTGGGAACTGAACTGAGGTCCTCCTGACTCTGGGGCTGGCGCTTTACTCACTGCACCACCTAGCTGCCCCTTGACCTGGACATTTTTACAGGCATCAGAGAAGGAAGTGGGAATTGAGATAAATTGAATATAAGAAAGAGAATCAGGATGATAATAGGGAAAATCTATAGGAGAAGACAGGAAGTGATAATGGGATCGAGAATGCATGTTAAGGGATTGACCTTGGCAAAGAGAAGGGCCACCTGTTCATCTGAGATATGAAGGAAAGGAGAGATAATAGAGAAGATGTCTTGATGTGGGATGAATAGAAAAGAAGAAAGGGAGCTCATAGCAAATGGACGTTTCTTTTTGGTAAAGTCTGGGACAAGGTTCACATTTGGGAGGGTAAGTGTTAGGGTGCCATGAAAGGTGTTAGGAGAGATAAGAAAATTTTGAACAGCTGCTTTGGAGAGTTAGATAGTGAATAAATTAAGGAGTAACAAAATGATTTCTCCCCTTCAGTGAAGGCCCACTTGAAATTAGATAACATAAATTTGTAGTGGATACAACTGGCATGGTTTTGTGATTTCCTCCAGTTCCATTCAGCAGCACATGAGCAAAAAGAGACAGATGGAAAGAATAATACAGGGTTGGGTTTTGGAAAGGGATGATTGGAGATAGGACAGGGGAGCCAGGTAATCAAGAGTAGAGACTGATATAGAGTTGAGTTGTTTCACCAAGGGGTCAAAATCGAGAAAGAAGAGAATAGCTAGCACAAGATAGATTGCCGGGCAAAATACTCTTCCTTCAGAGCAGGGTTTGTCTCTGTTTTCCCAGGGCGTAGGATAATTCCTGACACATAGTAGGTGGTTAATGATTGTTTTTTGACTGGCTGACTAACAGTACCAAGAGGTAGAGGGAATTATAGGAGTTGAAAGGCATAATGATAGAATGATAAAAGATTATGATTAGATAAATAATTTCAGAATTAGGACCTGGATTAGATGGTTATCTAGGAAGCCTAACTCTAAGGCAATGAGAAAAAGGAGAAATTTCACTGAGACAGGGAAAAGAGATGAGCATGATGGTAGTATGGATTATTGGCAGGTCAGGATAACAGTTCTAGGCATAGTTCCCCTATAGATAGATATAGATAGCTCCCCTATAGAGAGCCCTGGGTATCCAGGGTGGGGGAAAGCATGGAGGGAGTAATTAAACACAATGGTTTTAGACAAGGGAAGATGGTGAAAGGGGTCAGAAATGCCCAAAGAGAAAGGTAATTTAAAACAAATTGATGATTTCATAAATTTTACCTAGACTTGACCTTTGTCCAAAGTCTTGGAAATCATCCAAGGAATCATACCTACATTGTGACATTAGTGATCTGAGTTCTGGCTATTTTCAGGGCCCCTTTAAGTTACTTTCTGAAAGTACCTTTTTTCCTCTTTTCCTGTGAAATTTTAATAACTTCTTTTTTTTTGTTAGGCAGTCAGAATAACTTCAGGTTTTATGACTGCAAGGATCTTTCTGTGGAATCTGCTCTTGTAAACCACTTAGAAATGTAAACTCATGTAATTTGTTTGCTCATGGGTTTTCTCAGTGTGGATTATAACAACACCAGTCAGGCTTTGTAAAGACTATCAAGGTATTTCTGGGAGCAAATTCAATATTTTAGTGTCAATCTAGAAGACCCTAAGTAATTTAGATTTTGGTTACCTTAGAAACCTTTTTTCCCCCTGTGCGTTGCTGTTGGCTGTCAAACACAGGACTGTTTTTCAAAGTCTCTAATTCTTTATTCCTGCAGCTAAGGAGAAACATTAAGCTTGCAAACGAACACAGTCAGGATTTTATTTGAAGGAAACAAAGAGTTCTATTATTATCTGGGTGGTGGGAGAAGGAATTTAGAGCCCACTCCAGCCAACAAATTGCATTTCTGAAGGTTTAAAAATTGAACTGAGGGGGAGGAGAAAGATACCATATTGAAAGCAGCTGGACTGCACTGACTTTGATTCTCTTCTCTGTTACCTCCTATCCTTTTCTGCAACTTGAGGGGAGGAGGGAAGGTGAACTAGAATATGGTGGGAAGCTCCCTCAGCTATCAATTTAGCATCTTCTTCGGTGATCATAGAAGTCTATTGCCACATCCTTCCCAGAAAATCCCAGGAAGGAGAAAGAGCCTTTGAGGAATTTAAGGTTAAGAGAGGAAGAAGGGGACAAAGCTTTGTAAAATGTATCCCTTTGATTTTTCCCTTGTGAAATCCCAACTCCTGTTTTAGAAATTATGCTGACTCTGATCTACTTGTATACTTCCCAATATAGGCATTCCCTTACTTATAGGTGAGAACAGAATGAAGTCTGTGAATTCATTCCAAGTATCCTGAGTATGCCTTTTCCTCCTAAATTTGACCAAAGTGCTGGCTAGTCAGTATATCTCAGTTTTAGTTCTGACCCTTTCATTTATTGATCTTGGGTAAGCTATTTCCTCATCTGGGCTTAGTGTTCATCTATAAAATAGCAGAATTGGGCTAGATCATTTCTTGTCCCTTCTAGCCTTAGGTTTCAAGTTGCAGTGTTTCTCAGACTGGGGGTGGGGTGGGATGAGGTGTCAGGGAATCTTAGGTATTAGGAATGATTTATATTTACAAGGCTCAGGGTTTATGGGTTTAATTCTGGAGGCAAGATGTGTTTGTTTTGGACACTGCTGGGTTGTGTTGATCAGAAAAATTCCAGTGACCTTATAACAGCAAAGATCTTTACAAATCAGACCCTAAGAGCTGCGAGAGTAAATAAGGATTTAAAATGGGAGAAACCTTATATTGTTTTTTTTTTTTTTGGGGGGGGCCATTGTTACTTTAAAAAAGTACTAAACATTTATTCTTGTAGCTTCTTTTTCAGTAGTAAGTCTTTCTCAATTTCATGGATATTTTAAAAGGAATTTTCAACTCTTCAGAACAGTAGGTGATGACATATATGTAAAAGTAGCAGAGGGAGGTTTCTTTTTCCTTTCCTGGAACTGGTATTTCAGACTAGAACACAGCAGAAAAAAACAAAGTGTAGCAGCTGGACAGGGCAGCTAGTCCACAGCTGGTCCTGCTGGTAAGGTTCTGGGCATTGTTACTGCCCCTGACTTAAGCAGAGCTACAGAAGGACACCGCCCTCCTCCCAGTTACAAGGCATCAACTACAACACCAAGGCTTATGCCAAGGACCCGAAGGGCCCAAATGACCACTTTTTCAGCTTGATAAAGCAAGGGACCTCATTCTAAGCGCCTTCTTCCCAAGGAGAGCTGGACTGGCTCCCAGGGAGAAGTTTTTGATCAGTCAGGCCTGAACTAGTGACTACAAGGAAGCTATGCCCACCAGCCCGAGGGGACTGCTCCTGCCCTGGGTACGAGAACTGGAAGAAGCCCCCGGGGTCTTCCAGGAACCCCAGCTCTAACACCCGGCGTCCCCTCCTCCCTCTTCTCTCCTAGGCCACGTGCTGGAGGAAGGCTCTGCAGCAGCCGCCCGGGCGGAGCTGCAGCGCCCACTCCGCCCACTCCCCGCCTTTCTCAGGGCCTGGCCGCCCACCTTGCCGCTCCGCCCCTTCGTCCGCCTCCTCCTCCCCAGGCAGCCCAGCCTCGAGCCTGCACCGCCCGCCTGGCCCTGCGAGGCTCCTGGTGAGCGCAGCCACCGCACCTGCCAAACCCAGGGAGAACCCAGCCGCGGCCGTCCTGGCTCCCTTTCTCCCTCCCTCTCCTGTCTGCAGGGTCTCCCATGACGCCTGAGCTTAGCCCCTCCACCTGCCAAGCATGACTACTTCCCTGCAAGATGGGCAAAGCGCCTCGGGGAGAGCGGCTGCCCGGGGCTTGGGGCTGGCCCAGGTGTGCGGCACTGCCCAGGGGAGGGGCGACTCCAGTGCCCTGGCAGCGCGCCCCCCGGGGCTGCCCTGTCGGACGCTCCTGCCCCCTCTGGAGGGCGCCCATTTTTGTGCTGCGGACAGGTAGGTGGCTTCCGGGGAGGGGGAGCAGGGCAGCGTCCAGGGGTGGGGAGCTGACCCGGGTAAGGAGGACGGTCCTGGTGGGGAAGCCTGGAACTCTGGCCAAGTTTGGGAAAAGTATCACAAGACAATCCCCTTTCTAGCTCGCTCCTGGGATCGGTAGGACATTGCGATCTCACTGTGCCTTCTCATAAATAGCATTGCCCATTCATTGAGAGCTGCTTCTCTTTCTCCCTCCTGACACTCGCCTCTTCTCATTAGTGTAACCAGAAGGCAATGAAGACTCCAGGCTGATTTTTTTTTTTTTTTCCCTTCGAGGCCCTGCATTTTCTTAATAAACACTCTTGGTTTCTTTAAACTGTAGCATAAATGAAACCTCGCCTCCCACACAGACATTACCGGTACCTAGCCAGAAAAAGCAATGCTCTGGATGGATATTTGATCAGTCTTGCTTCCCGCAGACTTAGGATGGAATCGTTTAAAATATTCTCCAGTCTTTATACCATTCAGCATCAAGTACATTTGTAGTTGACTGTGTCTAAAGTAGGGCATTCCTTAGAAGAGAAAAGGCTGCAAAGGTATAAAGCCTACAAATTAAACCTGTTATTGACCTCCTTCAACTCAGATGACTCAGGTACAGCTTATTTATTTATTTATTTTTAGGTTCAGAGCATTCCAAACTCTAGCAAAGTTGCATTACTTTTCATTATACCTCAGTGTACATTTTATACTAGCAAGTTCCATTAACTTAACTGCTTTCAAAGACTCAGTACTAGTTGCTGTTTTGTAGCTTAAGGATCTGAGAAGTCAACAGACTGTGTGTGGGCAACGTTTTGAATGAAATTTGAAGTGAGATGAACCACAGCTATAATTAATAAATATAACTTTCAAAATGTGATTAGTAAAGTATAATAGAACAGGTTTCTCTAAATGCAATAAAGATTCCCTTGGTTTCATTGAAGGTTTAAAAGATTTTTTTTGTTTGTTTGCTTAGAGCAGTTTCCATAATAACCGCTGCTACAATTTTGGTCTCTGTATTTTTGCTTCAGAAAAGTTACCAAAAACTGCTGTTTACCCACATGCCTGATGATTTGTGGAAGGTCAAAAGTGTAGATATTACAAAAGGTTCAAGTTTATTAAAGTACTTAAAAAAATTTAATCCACAGAAAATACATCAAAAAGGCTTTCATTGTACTTTATATAATATTAGGTCTGTTACAGTACCGTTTGGCCTTAACAGTTTTAGATTCTGACAGCAATTATATTTTACATTCTGTTTTATGTAAATTATATCCTATGTTCTGTTGGTTGCAGGAGAAAAAAGAAAGATCTCAATGTTCTAGAAATGCCATCTATTCCAAATCCTTTCCCTGAGCTTTGTTGTTCTCCATTTACATCTGTGTTTTCAGCAAGCCTATTTCCCAAAGCAAATTCAAGGAAAAAACAGGTATGAGTTTTTAGTTTCATTGTTATAACTCTTAGGATTGAAAAATCACATAACATCTTAAAAGACACATTCAGTCTTCTGATTTGGGTTTTAGTGTCTCTGGATTAACATCACTCATGAAAAAGAGGCAACTTTCCTTATAGCATTAACTTCATGGCTAAAAACTCCCTAGTAAAATATATGAAAAATCAGTATGTATTTAGTTGTAACAAATTGTATCAAATGCGATATATTTAATAACACAATCATATATATGTACTGTGTATAAATATAATAACATAATTTCCCTTTTCTCCCTTTCCAACAAGTATTTATTAAGCACATAAGGCCAAAAACGCAGTGGTCCTTGCCAGGAGATGTTCATTTTCCATTTAGACTTTTAAGTATAAATAAGTAAACAAATGTAAAGTATGTGCAAAGTAATACAAATAATTTCAAGAGGGAGAAAGTGCTAATAACCAGAGTGATTAGGTTAGCAATATCTTTTTTTTTTTAAAGCAATTGGGGTTAAGTAACTTGCTCAAGGTTACACAGCAGTTATATCTGGGTGTGGTGCGGTGTATTTGAGCCCAGATTTGATCCAGGTCATCCCAACACTGGAGCCGGTGCTCTTACTCGCTGAGCCACCTGGCTGCCCAGTTAGCAATATCTTTATGTAGGAGTTGGTAGCTGCCTTGAAGGAAGTTGATTCTTCTATGTGGAGGTGAGTAGGAAGTACATTCTAGACAAAGAAGGCTTGATCCTGTATCACCTTTGGCTTCCTTGATCCTTGAGGTTCTCCCTGACCCCCCTCCCCCCTTCCACCTTAATCTTGTCGCTGTTCTTTAGAAATTCAGTGGCAAAGTTAATTGAGTTCCAGACCTCTTCCATTTTCCCTCTTCTGCGTTTTGAGTTCTTGAGGAAGGCTACTTGGAGTGAAAGCCTGGAAGCCTCTGGCTGCAGAGGAGAATGGTAGAAAAGGAATTGAAAGGTGATAATTAGGCATTTAGGAGTTCTTCCTTTTCCTGGCACATAGTAGGTGCTTAATAAATGCTTGCTGACATGACTTTCAAGGTTTGGCTTTGGACTTATACATGTATATGGGGTGGGGGGGGAGAAAGATGGACCAATCAGTTTTCCCTCTCATTTTACTGATGACTCTTTCCACAGGCTTGGGGGTACACTGGGGATCAACAGGCTTCTACCCTTGGGCTTTTAGCCCAAGGAAGGTAGGAACAAAAAAAAGTGGGAAAGGGGAGCGGGAGATGTAATTGGGTAGGCAATTTGGGCTTGATATATGGAAAAACTTCCTGACAGATTTTTTTCAAAAGTGCAGTGGACTGCCTTGGATAGGTCATGGGTTGTCACTTTATTGGAGATCTTCAAGCAAAGACTGGATGACTAATGTTTGTGCATGTTATGGTGGTAAGCCCTCTTGAGCATTGGTTGTGTTAGGTGGTTGCTGAGATCCTTTCCAACTCTCAAATTTTATGGTCTTGGTAACAACAGAATGGTGAATACTAACTAGCTTCCTTTCCCAATGGTAAGCATCTAACTGCTTTACTTTAATTCTTTCACTACTCTGGTAAGAGCAGGTTATATTTTCCTTCAGCAGTCCACATTAGCAGTTCAGTATGATTTGGAAACAGAAAAACAGTAGTCTGTTGCTGGAGGGGGGTATGTGATGAGGCAGTTTTTTTTTCTTCAGAGACAGTGTCCTTCTTAAGGTTTCTATGTGTATTTGCATATATATGTTTATACTGAGCAATTACTAAGGCAAAGTTATTGGGACTTTTCCTAGGATACCAACGTGGTAAGTTTGCAGTTCTCCATCACTATCTGGAGACCCTTGTCCCTCAGTGAGATTGTGCTTGGTGTTCTTTACCAGTAGGACCTGCTTTCTTGTTTATTCCTAGTCGTCATGTCCCTGTGACATGCAGGATGACACTTTTCCCTTTCATGGCCCTACCTTGCCTCTTCCCCAACCATGAAAGGTGCAATTGAGTTTCTTTAGGGAATGAGCCTATGCCCTTTACTAGAACAAATGCTTCCGTGGTTGAATTGTTGGACTGTCTTCTACACCAGTGGTGTCAAACTAAAAAAGAGACAAGTCCACTAAAATGGCTGGGCTGAATGCTGACTTAGAGAATCATAAAACATTATCCATGTTCTACTGTATTTTGACTTAAATTGTTGAATATTTCCCAAATGCATTTTAATCTGGCTCAGGCTTCACTCGGTCATGAGTTTGACAACTCTGTTCTTCAGTGTACTGAGTGCTCCCTCTCCTCCCCAGTGCTTCCACTCTCGCATCCTCATCTGTCCTTTTCCCTACCATTGTTCCCCAGGATCTTCACCTAGGAAGGAATTTCTAGTTGGCTCAGTGTGTAAGTAGAGGCTGACTTGTGATTTCACTGATACAATGAGTTCCTAGATTGGGAAACTCCCTTTATTGATACAGATATACTGGTAGATACTATGACTTATTGAGTTATTTAGAGATTGAGTCTTGTCTAGGGTCATACAACCAGTATGTGGAAGGGATGGGATTTGAACCAAGGTCGTCCTGGCTTCAAGGCCAGCTCTCTCTGCACTATACCACACTGCCTTCTGTATAGTTTGTAGGTAGAAAATGCCTAAGTAATAGGCTATGATCCTATAATGATTCATTCACAGTAACTTAGAGGAATAATAGAGGAGAACAGGAAGGCATATGTAGCAATATTCCAAGGAATAGTGTCCTTTGACTGGAGTGAGTTATGTCAGGAAAAGAGATTTTCAAACTCTTTGAAATTCCCCAAGTGCCTTGTTTATTTTTTTTTGATAATGGAAGTAATTACTTTGAGTAAGAGGTGGCAGGTGTAGGTGAGGATGAATACTACAGGACTTGAAAGGTAGCCTTTTCTGGATTGGTATCCATTCTTAGAGGAAAACATAATATTGAATGGGAACCATGTGTCTTTAAGTGGAAGGTTGTAGTATGGGGCAAGAAAAATGTACAAAAAGAGCATTACAGTTGGGGGGGTAGGGTTCAGAATTAAGAAAAATGTATCCCAAAGAGATAGGTGGCTGTGGGGAAATGACAGGGTTTTGGTGTGTGGGGTATTTTTGAGAAGGATGAGGGAAATGACAGTGAGTGTCATATCAGATTGTGTTCTAGACTGAAGAATGTTCATTTAGGGTTTGTTTATATCTTGGAATGAGAAGGGGACAAGTTTAATTTTTGTATTTCCTAGCATAGCTACCTCAAACAGTTGTCTTCAGGGAAGGATGTTCCTATGTGACAATCTCTGAAGGGAAAGTGATGGAGGTGTCATGGTGGGGTAATCACCATGAATGTGTGTCTGGGTGGCTAGGTGGCTCAGTGAGTAGAGCTCCGGCCCTGGAGTCAGGAGGACTTGAATTTGGATCCGGCCTCAGACACTTAACAGGAAAAAACCAAAACCTAGCCATATGACCTTGGGCAAGTTACTTAACCCCAATTGCCCTCCAAAAAAAAAAAAGAATGTGTGTGTCTGGGTGTTATGCCTAGTCTGAGGAGCATCTATGACTGAGACAATTATTAAAGTGAGAAATATTGTTTTGAGGGGAGAAGACAGTATCTCTTGGTGTACCTGTGTTTCCCAAAGCACAGTGAAAAGAAAAAGTAGACTGAGGGAAACATAGGTATTTGAACTTTGCAACTGAGGAAAATTATTTAACTTTTCTGTGTTTTCTTCATCTGTGAAATGAAGGAGAAAGGATTTGAACTGGATGATCTTTAAGGTTTGCTACAGCTCTGAGAGACAGCTCCTAGGGGTTGGTGATAAGGCTGGGAATGGGTGAGTTTTAAGTATAGGCCATTGTTCCAGCATATACAAACTTATTTGGGGAAGGATGAATAGTCTCTTTAAAAGGGGGACCAGATTTGTAAAAGTGAAGTATGTCTTTTACTGCCCTGATATTTGTTTCCTGCTTTGGTACTCTCCCCTGACTCTGTGGACCATATAATCAGACAACAGAGTTTCCCCACAGACACCCTTAATAGTCAGTGATCAGGGACGATTCTCTTGGTCTAGATTAACATGCATCAGTCCTGAACATGGACCGATGCTGGAAGATGGCTACTCGTAGACCGTAAGCTCCATTAAGACAGACAATAGTTTCTTCATATACTTTGTCTCTCTCTAGTATAACATAGTATTCTGTATACAATAGGTGCTCAATAAATGTTTGATTTATATTTTTACTTATTTCTATCCACATACATATATTAATATTATCAATATTTTGGCAGATATACATATTATATATGCCTGTGTGTGTGGGGGTATATGGGTGTATATGTGTGTGTTTGTGTGTATTATGAGTATAAAGAGGAAGGAACTGGAAAATTGAAGGAGAGACAAACTTTCTATTTTTCCTTTGACCTTACATGTATAAATTTTCTTTTGTTTTTATCTTTTTATGTGTGATCATTACTTTGAAATTGGTAGTCACATGGAAACAAGAGTATGACACATAATAACACTTTAATGTTTGCATGGTCTCTTTTCATGCCTCATTTTGTTTGAGCTTTAAAACAACCCTGTGAAGTAGATTCACTGAAAGTATTATTAGCCTGATTTTATTGAAGAAACTGAGGGCCATGGTTACACAACTAGTTAATGTCAATGGCAGACTTTGAACCTAGTTCTTTATGATGTTAAGTTTACTATTCTTTTATCACACAACCTCTCACAGGAAGAGAAGACTACACATATATCTCTTATATTTTCCATGAAAGCCCTATTGTGATATCTGAGATGATGTTGACCATCACCTAGGATGGTGTTGTCTGTGGGTTCTTGAAATCTATGTTGTTGGAACACAATCTCTCCTAACCACTACCCAACTGGAAAAAATTTAAGTATAGCCCTAAAAATGTCTGTCATTTAAGGATCTGCATGGTATGGTTAGAACATTATCAGTTGGCTGCCATGTGATGAACTTTTTCAGTTATTACAATTCACGAAGCTCATCTCTTAAGGAATAGAGGAAATGGGATTTGTATTGGTGTAGAGAGTACCCATGTGGATGAAATAAGAGTCTTGCAGTATTGAAGTTTGTGAATAAAAATATGTTGTCTTTTCAACTAGAATATCTATACAGAGTTATCCTTAGATTTCTTTGGTCAAGGTATTTGACCTTCTTGTTAAATAACAATGTAAATTAAATAGTGATGTAAACAACTCAGTATATGACAGGTTCTTCTTACTTATATTTGTGGTTGAAACATGAGAGAGCAAATGTATGATTCTCTTGTGCTTGTCGTCTCATTTTCCATTTAATCACTCTTTTTTTGGGGAGGTTAATTCATTTCTATAAAAGTTCCACTTAGGCCTAATAAGTTCAAGACATATTATTGGGAATTATTATTATTATTGTTAAATTATTAGAATTATTCTAGATATTTCATACTCTCAAATTCTTCAGCATACCAGATTTTGAAGGATTCAACAGAAGATTTAACAGAAAGAGTTAAACACTTGTTTGGCTATTCAAAACCATAGTCAAAATCATTTTACAGACCATAAATATTTTTTTACAGTTTGAGATGCCTGCATAATGCATGAGGGGCAAAGTGTATTGAAGCCACAAATAGGACGTGTTTTATCTTCCTTAACAAATAAAATACCCAAGTATATAGCACTACTGGTCTTTCTTCTTTTTTATTAAAAAAAAGAGAGAAACTGGATTCTTTTTTCTTTTTTATTATGCCAAGTAGAGATATATTTCCCAGGCAAGTCTATTCATGCTACTCTATAACGTTTGTTTGAAGATTGCCTTCCTTTATTTAGTAGATGTTTGTGAAAAGTTGTATATGAATATTGCTTTTTATAAATTGACCAATATAACCAGTAATTTCATATATTCTTTATCTTAATTTTTTCTGATCTTCATTTTACAATAACCCCTAATAATTTATTCCGTAGAGGGTAGTAAATAGAAATGTTAATAAGACTCACCATTGAATGCTCTACCATTCTGCTAATTGGGGAATCTGAAACTGACAGGTAAATCTGATCCTTGATTTGTTTTTTTCTGACTCATGTAGTCATGTTATACTTGTCCTAGCCAGCACTGTAATTCTCAAGAATCCTCTGCGAGTTTGTGACCTTTGTGTAGTTAAAAAAAAAGTTATCCTTCCTTAACTTTAAGTGACCTGATGTGAATCCTTGTGAAGAATTATCTCCTAATTCATTGTTCTCCAGCCCTTTTTGATTGTATACCCCACCAGTAAGAAAATTTTGAATATATACCCCCAATATATGTATATTTATTTGTAAGTTATATATATTCTACTTTATTGATATACATTATGAAACATACAAAAGAAGTTTAAAAGAAGATAAAGATAAAAACCAAATTTTATTTTATAAATAACATAAAACCTTTTGGTTTTGAGAACAATGTAATTCATTATATTTTCAAAGTTCCATTTATGTCCTGAGGATAGGGTGAACTTATAAATAATAATTGTTAGTAATTATTCAGTTCATTTGATCAATGGAGATAGCCAAGCAGAGGAACTTTTTCCTTCCTTCCTTCCTTCCTTCCTTCCTTCCTTCCTTCCTTCCTTCCTTCCTTCCTTCCTTCCTTCCTTCCCCCTCTTTTTCATCTTCTTCCTTCTCTCTTTTTTCTTCTCTTCCTTCTTTTTTTGAAATACTTTTTTTTATTGAAAAACACATATTACAGTAAATTATTAGGGTAAGCTTTTTTTTTTTAACTTTTTAAAACAGGTTTTTAGGAGTCGTATTTTTCCTGTTTGTAAATACTCATTATATGTAATGGAACACAATGAGAAAAGTAAATTTTGACAACAATGAGCAAAAGTTTCTGATTTCAGCTGAGCAGAAACTTTTCAGTATAAATCCATCCCCCTTTTTCTTTATGTTGTTCTGCTAAATAAATGCTTTCAGAGTTTTCTGTCCTATTAATGTTCATATATTTTAATTGTATTTTTGTATGAGTGTTGGGAACAGTGAGAAGGTCAGTTTGACTGGATGACAGAGTGCAGGGAGGAGAGTAATGCAAAATGAAGTCTAGAAAATGGGTTTGGGGATATACTGCAAAGGGCTTTAATGTGAAGTGGAGTTTATATTTAATCCAAGAGGCAATAGGAGACCACTGGAATTTGAGAATTTTAATTGAGTTTCTATTGGAGAGTGACATGATCAGACCTATGATTTAGGAAAATCACTGTAGCAGATGTAATTAGGATGGACTGGAGTGGATTTGAGGCGGAGAGAGTGGGTTGTCATTGCAGCAGTATATAGGGAGGGAGGAGGGCCTGAACTTGGGTAGTGGCTATGTGAGAGGAGAAATGGGATAGATGGTTCTAGACATTGTAGAGATAGAAATGACAAGATTTGCCCAACATTTTCCATATGTGGGGTGAGAGAAAATGAAGATTTCAGGATGACTCTGAGGTTAACATAGGTCACTGGAAGGATGATGGTACCTGGACAGAAACAGAAGTTTGGAAGAAGGGGATGTGTTGGGGTGGGGCACATACAGTCATGAGATCTATGATGCAGATAACTATCTATCTATTTGCTGGACCTGTGTGACTCACTCTGACACTTAAAATGAAAAGGCTGGAGGGGAGGTGCAGAGTGCGCCCTTAGAGGAGTGCCTTTTACAACATGAGGTGATCTTAGTTGGGGGCAGTATGCTGGGGGACTGGAGTTTTCCTAATAGCACCTGTGCAGCCGCTACTATGAGTGCCCAGATAGCTATAAGGTTATAAATGCTCCAAGGGGGTCAATCCTTTGTGTGCAGAAATGGAAAGATTGGGAGCTTGCATGGTGATGGTGATGGTGATGAAAGTGGAGAGTATCGGACTGGTTCCATGGTTGGCAGTAGTATGTGTATGGGCTGTTAATCATCTCACCACCCTCTCTGGTTGATCACACATTCCTTGGAATAATGCTGTGGACCACCAGGTGACTGGAGCCCCAACTTTGGAGGTCAGTACCTTGTTCATATAAAGATAGAGTTCCATGCAATATTTCCTGAAATTTTCAAAATTGTTTCCATGAAATATTTTGTGTAAAAAAGATGCCAATATTAGTTATTTCAGAATAGGAAGTACTCAGCTTATACACTGTCCATTTTCTGTTCATTTTTTAAGTACATAGGTTATTTGGTGCTTGAACACATTTTCCTGTACAGTGTTATAAATAGTAGTTAGATTCCCAGGCTATCCCACACAAAAGCCTATTTAAAACAGTGCCATACATTTTTAATGAAAAATAGTAGGCAGTAATACTGTTACAGTACTAGCAAATGAACAAAAGAACAAAAAGACATAAGAATTTTTCAGTTTTCATGAATGCTGATGTCTTAGGAATAACATTTAGCATATGTAATACAATAACATTTAACTGGAGAAGAATGAAGTGACAAACTTTATTGAAGTTTTAAAGAGAACTCAGTTTCTTCTAGGAGTTTAGAATATTAAAAAAACCCAACAACCAAACTATTCTGAACTAAACATCAAAATGACTACTTTCACATATACAGCAGAACACCAAAAGAAGTATCTATGAAACTATCATTCCCTGATTCATACTGATTGATTTTTAAAAGTACATAAGACATTTACAATTTACTTTCAAGACTTCCACTTATCTGTACTTCCTTCTGAATGTCCTTTGTTCTCTTTTGCTTATTAAAAAAAAAAGTTTCCTTGGTCATATCACTACTGCTAACCCTCCCTTCTTTTTCTCCTCATAAGACCCACAGAACAGAATCAGTCCACCTCCAAGTCATATGTTTTTCTTTTTTAATTCTCTCAATAACTTTTGATGACATTAAGATTCTTTTTTTTTCTTTTTCTTTTTTTTTTCTGGACATGGGAAGGCACGACAATTGGGGTTAAATGACTTGCCCAAGGTCACATGGCTAGTAAGTGTTAAATGGCTGAGGCTGAACTTGAACTCAGGTCCTCCTGACTCCTGGGCTGGTGCTCTATTCACTACGCCAACTAGCTGCCCCGCCATTAAGATTCTTAAAGGACACTTTTTTTTCCTTCCTCGTTAGAATGTTTGCTTTATATGCCATTGCTCCTTACAATCGTTCAAATTTATTTAGTGGTCTTTACTGTTTGTATTTCCAAGTCCCTGCTCAGCTCCATACTTTTCATCAGAAACATTTGAAAGTCTTTTATTTCATTAAAAATCCACCTCCCTATTTTTCAACTGTAGGATTATGCTCAACTTTATGAGATGAGTTATTCTTGGTTGTAAGCTTCTGTCTTTTGCTTTTTGAAATCTTGTATTCTTAGATCACCTTTCATTTAGAGAAAAGCTACCAAGTCTTGTGTGAATCTGACATGGTTCCTTGGTACTTCATTCAGGGTACTTGAAGTATTTTTTCTTTAGTGTGGGGGCTCTGGATTTTGGCTATGATATTCCTGGGACTTAGCCTTTTGGGGTTACCTTTCAGGAAGCGATCAGTGGATTCTTTGTCTCTATATTTTGCTTATGATTTTCATAGTTCAGGGCAGTTTTGCTATTTCTTGAAATGCAGTAACCAGGCCTTTTTTAAAATCATAATTTTCAGGGAGTTCAGTGATTTCCTGAAAAACAAAATCTCAAAGTAGGTGAATACAATAACTTTATTTGAATAATTGCAATTGTTTTCCAAAGTGGTCATATTAATTCACAGTTACACTAACAATGCATTAGTGTTCCTGTATTTCCACAATTCCTCCAATATTTATTCCTGTATTTTTTTTATCTTTGCTGGGTGTGAAGTGAAACTTCAGGTTTTTTTGGTTTTCATTTATCTTATTGTCAATGATTTGGAACATTCTTTCAAATAATAATTAATAATTTGAAATTCTTTTTTTGAGAACTGTTTGTTAATATCTATTGACCATTTATCTAGTGGGGAATAACTTTTGTACCTATATATTTGTTAGGTGGCTATATATCTTGGATACCAAATTCTTAGCCAAGAAATTTGACACGGAGTTTTCTTTGCCATTTGACTATTTCTCTTGTTATTTGAAATGTATTAATTTTGTTTGTTTTCAACTTCATGTAATCAAAATGATCTATTTTGTCTTTTGAAATTGCCTCTCTTCCTTGTTTGGTTGAACATTTACCTACTACCATAGCTATAAAAGGTATATGATCTACTTCTTTTATAATGAGTCCAGTGACTTCTAAATTGTCTCTCCTTGAGGTCAGTTGTTTTTGATATAATGTATCTTTTATTTTCTTCTGTCTTTTCCAGTATTTTGATATTTGTTCTAATGTAGCTTGATATATCATGGAGTCATTAATTTCTACTTGGTTTTTCCAATTTTCAGGGAATTCATTACTTGGATAATGTTTATCAGTTTCTCTTCTATGTTCTTAATTCTCCTTATATTTCTTTCCTCCAGAGCTTTTATTTCATTTTTTTGGGCTTCATGTCTCTTAGATATGTTCATGCAGTCCATGTGAAAAATCCATTTTTAAAATTCATTTGAGTAAGATGTTGTTCTTATTTCTTTTGGAAGGTCTCTACATTTACAACAATTTGAAAAATACTGGTCAGTGTCTTCTTTTGTTTTACTCATCTCTCCAGCTTTAGTTCCTGACCTGAGGCTTTGTGCCAGGACCAGGTTCTTCCCTCTGCTGCACTTTTGGATGGGGGTAATGAGCCCTATTTGGATTTGCCTCAGAATCCCGGGAGTCTCTTACTGACTTCTACCTCTTGTGATTAAGGCTCCCTGGACTTTTGAGGTTTAGAGTGCTGGATTTTCAGGGACCTCTCCTACATCTTAAGACAGTTCTAGGGACTTTGTAGCCTGTGGGTATCTCTGCTCTCCTGGTCTGAGTGCCTCCCTGTACCATTGATTGCTGCTGCTCCCTAGGGTTCTTTTGGTTTCTGTGACTGCTGGGTCATCTGTGCCTCCCTGAGGCTTTCTTGGGGGTACTCTTTGCTCTTGCTGTCTCTGAATACAGCCTTTCGGGCTACACAAACCTCTGGCCCACCTCTAGTTTTTTTGGGAGATAAGTAGCTGCTTGCATGAGTTAATGGTTTTCTCCTAAGCCCCTCTTTCTTCTCACAATTTTTTTGCATCATGATTTGGTCTGGTTCTAATTTTTTATTTTTCTGAAATAGTCATGTGGAAGCTGGGAGTTTTGTTTCCATTCAGGCAGCCATCTTGGCTGGAATTTTCAGTAGTTTACAAGTTGGTGACACTTTTTTATCTAATTTATTTCATAATTTATGATTGTTCTGTAGGCATATTGTTTTTAGGCTTACCAGTTAAGATAAGAATTAATTTTTGGCTCATTGATGGAATGAGATGGGGATGGAAGAAAAAGAAAAGAAGGAGGTTTTTGAGGTAAGAGTGAGAAAGAGAAGAACATGAGAAATAAACTTTTAGGACTATGTTTTGCTAAAGGGGATATCTCAGATAGAATTAACTGAGTATGATGAGGCACTCTCAAAGAGGTAATGGCAGAGATGTCAGATCATTTCCTCATGATTGCCACCAGGTGGCACTATTCTTCCATGACAGCTTGGATGTCATCAGGCTCGATGACAGATTTGGAGGTGGAAGCTTCCTGGGTGAACCCTTTCATGGTTCAAAGCCTTTATTTTTAGAGATGAAGAAACTGAGTCACAGAGATCACAAAAGCTCACATAGGTAGGAAGTTCTAAAGTCAGCATTTGAATTCCAGTTCTTAGACTTGATGGTTTCATGTGAAGGTTCCTCTGAACTTTGGAAAGAACTATTTGTATGTATGAATAATTTGCAAGCTTGGTGCTTTGGGTAATGCTATAGGTAAAGCATACATGTTTTTTAGGATAATATTCCTATACTTTTAGAATTATTTCATTATGTATTGGTCAATTTGATCATATTTGAAAAGCAATGCTTATTGTGCCTTTGGAAATAACAAATTAGCATTAAGTTAATTTCAAGTGAATTATGTCTGGTAAGTGATGTTGATAACTTTGCAAAAAAAAAAAAGCCAAACACCAAACCTCCTGAAATATTGAGATCTCCAAAAAAATTTTGAATATAATGACTTGGAATAGAGTATGTGTGTGGGTGTGTGTATATGTATGTATGTATATGTACACACATATACATATGTGTGTATATATGTATATATATATGAGTTTTATTTTCTATTTCTTGAGATATAATAATTTTTTTTTCATTTTCTTTCATTTTTCTCTTAGAGGTCATTGTGTATCTTTGGAGAAGATAGTTGTAGTTGGGGAAGAACAGATAGAGTTGTTTGTGTTTTAATGTGAATAGGACAGAGATAGAGATTGAATCTGTGATTTTATTGATGTAGAGAGCTCTTGGTTGCAGACCCCTGCCCTACCAATGCAGGTCAACAAGTTCTTTGTAACTATACAGCCTTAGAGTTACCTGGAGCACTGAGAGGTTAAACAACTTGCCTAAAGTCATCTAAGAAGCATCAGAGACTGGGCGCACACTCAGATCTTCCTGTCTCTGAGGCCAGATCTTTATCCACTATGCAATGCTGGCTCTCTTCAGTATAAATAAGAGCCTTTGATGATTTAAAATACCCCTGGGGATCTGTGATTTGATCAGTGAAGGTATATTCTCCAACAATGCAGATTGCAGCTCACCTTTGTCCTCCCATAAATTTACCAAGTTTTCTTGACATTTTAAGGAGTGGGCGAGCTGTCCATTGGTTATTTCTTTTTCATTTCCTTTTTTGCTATGCGACCAGTCCCATATGTTTTCCAATCATACATTTTTTTTACATCATTTGTATCATTACTTCTGCAGAGTTCTTTGTTTGTAATATGTTTTATCTTACTCGCACCCACGGCACAAGCTCCAATATGCACTTTCAAAGCAACTCCCACAGATTTCTAGTATACTTTTAAAATTAAATTAGGATCCCTCAATTAATTTTAAAAGTGTGCCAGAAATCTGTGGGAGTTGCTTTGAAAAATGCAGATTGAATAGCATTGAAGATGCTGTTGTAAAGCATCTCAATGTACCTAAGAAGCTGAGAGGCAGAACTGGGATTTGGCTACCATGCCACTTTCTGCTCTGTCCTCTAAACAAGGGATAAGTAAAGTAAAAAGAAGAACCTAGGCCAGAAGAAGGGGAGAGAGTGTGTTGTGAGATGGATCAGAAAAAACTGAACAGGGCTTTAGAAAGAAATGTGAAGAGCAGAGATTTCAGAGCACATTTAGGAGAGGAGATAGATACATGAAAAAATGGCATGTCTGCAGTATGAAGGTCTGATACAGAACCCATTGGAAGAGCTCACAAAAAGGTGGAAGAAAAGAATACGATAAGTTAAAGAGTTTCCACTTAAGCTTTGCTTTGAAGTCTCCTCACATTATAGAAGTGATCCTGAAGTTTTTTTTTTTGCCTTTTTTTTGGAAGGGCAGTTGAGGTTAAGTGACTTGCCCAAGGTCATATGACTAGTTTTTGTGTTAAGTGTCTGAGGTCAAATTTGAACTCAGGTCCTCCTGACTCCAGGGCTGGTGCTCTGTTCACTCTGTACTACCTAGCTGCCCCCAACCCTGAAGTTTTGAAGGCTGTGTCAGTGAGAATACCTGTTCTATTATGTTCTTGGCAGCTGTGAAAGTTCTGAATAGGGGCCAGGTAGCAATTGTACGTCTTTCTGAGGGGGACCTGACTAACTGAGGACTAGAGGGTTAACCACAGTGTGAAGAGAAGGTCCACCAATAATGAATGCATTAATGTGCTTGATTTTTTTTTTGTTAGAGACACCCATTAAATTGTTTAATAAAGTATAAAATTGCATTTTACATCATTGAAGGTTGTACCTATTTGGATGAAATAATGGATCTTTTAAGGATTATGAATAACAATAGCTAACATTGATATTGTGCCTTAAGACTTGCAAAGAAAGCACTTTACATTTATTATCTCAATCTATCCTAGGATAGATTGAGATATACATCTAGGATTGAGATAATACATCTAGGTGGGATATGCTATTATTATCCCCATTTTATAGATGAAAAAACTGAGACAAATGGAGGTTAAATGACTTAACCAGGGTCAAGTTTCTGAGACAGGATTTGAATTTAGATCTTCCTTATTCCAAGTCTGGTACTTTATCTATTGTGTTACCTAGTTGAGGAGAAAAAGGAAAGTCTGTGTTGTTGGGCAGTGAGAGAAGGGGGAATAAGAAGACAGGATTTCTTAGGGCAAGAGCTAGAGAACTTCACTTTCTTGTGAAGGAGATAGATAACAATCTAAGTGCAGTTTTGAACAGAATCCAGGTGGCCAAAGTACAAGAATGTCTTCTTCTCTAAATAAGAACAGACACTTATTAAGCACCTGTTATATGCAGAACACTTGTGGGTGTTGGGAGAAGTATATGTTTAGATAAAAGATGGCTTCTGACTTTGGGGAGCTCACAAGCTCCAGAAAGTATGTGGACTTGGGACCAGATGTGGTTGGATGGTGGGTGGATCGAAGGGAGTGAGGATGGCTTTCATCTACGTGAGACTTTCTAATGCTATTTTAAATCTTGAGCTAAATGGACTGAGTACTTGGAATCTATAGTGATGGCATACTTTAATGCTTACAGTTTAAACCCCGGAGATAATATTGTGTGTGTGTGTGTGTGTGTGTGATAATAATAGACTAGGCCAGAGACAAGGGTAATTTGTGGAGAGGGATGGGAGTCCCAGGGAGTCCAGGGAGCCCAGGTTGATCCTCTGTATAAGGAAATTCCATTCTTTTTATGGTCAATAATCCCAGAGAGTGATATTACAGAATCCTAAAACCAGAGAAAAGAGATGAGGATGTGGAGGGATAGATTCTTTCTTCTCTCTCCTCCCTGCCCGCTGTACAGTCATACATATTTAACTTTTTTTCAAACCATAGAGAATAATTCTATTTGCATAAATCATTTTCTAGGTTATTCTTATTTCATTTTTTATTATTTTATGAAAGCCTTCAAAATTGTTCATTTTTGTAAGACTGGTGGTATAGTATATATTGTTCTTCAGGTCCAACGCACTTCACTCTGCACCAGTTTATGCAAGTCTTTTTATGTCTCTTTGAAATCATCTATTTCCTTGGTTTTTACAGCTCAATAGTATTTAATTATACTCATATGCCATAATTATTCAACCATTCCTCAATTAATAAGCATTTTTTTAGTTTCTAATATTTTGCTACCACAAAAAAGAACTACTATAAATATTTTTGTGCATACTGGACCTTTTCCTTTTTCTTTGCTTTCTTTTGGTAGAGGCCTAGCAGTCACAGAGCTGGGAATAAAAGGCATGTACTGTTTAGTACCTTTTTAATGTAAAATTGTAAATTGCTTTGTAGAATGGTTATATCCATTTGCAGATCCACCAATGATGCTTTAATGTTTGTTTTTCCATAGTCCTGACATCATTTGTCATTTTCCTTGTTAGTCTGATCGGTGTGACATGGTACTGCAGAATTGTTTTAATTTGCATATCTCTAGTAATGATTTGGAATTTTTTTATATGACTATAAAATGGCCGATATTTCTTTCCTTGAGAACTGCCTTTTCATCTCCTTATGCAATTGGTGAATAGTTCCTTATTATATGTCTTGGAAATGAGACCTTTATCAGAGAAACTTTCTACAAGAATTTTTCCCAGCTGAATTTTTTATTCTCAAAACAATTTGACACTAGTTTAAAAAAATAGAAAGATTGATCACTGGAACAAGATACCAAATGGACACATGCTCTAGATATAAAAGGTCACATCATAAACAAATTAGAGAAACATGGAAAAAATTACCTACCAGATCAATAGATAGAATAAACATTTATGACTCAACAAATGTTATAGAATCAGAAAAATAAAATGGATGGTTTTGATAGCATAAAATTAAAAAAGTTTTTGCCCAAATCTCATAAAGATAAGATTAAAAGAGAAACAATCAACATGCACTTAATTTTCATGACTGTACATACTTTAAGTTTTGGGAGAAGACAGTGGTAAACCATAATGAGGAATGGTAGGAGTTGAGAGGAAATTGGTTAATTTTCAAGTAAATTATTTTGTATTGTATTAAATTTCAAGTAAAAAAAATATCAAGTATAATTATATTGTAGAGTAAGATTGTTTGTCCCATTAGACAGTGAGCTCTTTGAAGAGGGGAGTCTGTTGCATCTTTTCATATCCCTAGTGCTTAGAACAGTACCAGGCATAGTTAACATACTTAACAAATTGTTTATTGCTTGATTGATAAGTATTAGTTTTTCAGATGTACACTCATATATTAGGATTTTGCTATTGATGCACATGTTGGATGGAAAAATGAAGTAACAGTGTGTGAAAAAAATATATAAATATACGAGCATAATTAATGATGAAAGCTCTATATGAGTTTAAAACATTTGGCAGGCGCTAGTAGATGAACACTGTTAATGTGTGGGAGAAATACACAGGTGGACTAATAAGTGGGCTAAGAAGGAACTGTATTAAATTGGAGAAGACTATGCCAAAGACTTTTGGACTATCAATACTTCTAATAAAATTATTTTTACATTTTCAATAAATGTTAAGAAATGCCCTCTTAGGTATCATTTTACCTGTTGAATTGAGTTCAGAGCACTTCAGGTGTCATTGATCTAGAAATGTCTGGTCCAGTCAACCATAGTGTGGTTAAGAGTGAAGACCGGAGTTCAGATAACTTCTCAGACACTTATTTGCTGTATAAGCCAGGGGAATTCACTTATCCTTTCTCAACCTCAGTTTCTCATTTGTAAAATGGGGATAATAATAGCTCCTACCTCAGAGGGTTATCATTAGGACCAAGTGAAATACAAAAATTATAATAGAAAAATTATAAGGCTCAAACTGCTGTTTAAATGCTAGCAATTTCAAATTATTTTAGAAAAGGAACTGTGCTTTCATATGATTAACGTGCCTTAGCATGGTGTTGGGCACATAGTTGGTGTTCTTCAGTAAACTTTGATGGATAGATTAATGAATGAAAGATGTGGCAGACCTTAGGCTAGAGATGATATCCTTGCTATCCCTAGTAGTATTCTCAGATGATATTGCAGCAATTGAGCTTCATTAAATAGTTAAAACTCCATTTTGTGATAATTGTAGTGACACTACCAAATATTAGGTCCGTATTTTGTCAAAATAGTACATTAATTTCTTCTGAATAAAGGGCTAGCATTGAAACATCTACCTATGTTGGGCAGTCCATCTGTTTATATAAAAAAAGAGTTAAAATATTCTTAATTATTTCAAGAGCAACACACAAATCCTGCCTTTTTGCTTTTCCTATTTAAAATGAATTTTCAGAAAATTTTTAAAAATGGTCTACAGGCTTAAATCTAACAACTTGTGAGCCATTTGGAACCTGGACTCTGTCAGTTGGGTTGTAGGCTATCTGTTACAGGAGTTTTGGGTGGGGGAATTGAAGAAGAAAGAGCATTTATTGGTCTAGATGGAAATCCCCAGGGCTTCTCAGCTACATTCACAGGTGGAGTCACACGTAAGGGTTCTTCTAGGGTATTACAAAGGAAAAGAAGTGTAAGACTGGTACTTAATGGAAGGATTGAGGGAAAGATTGGGAATTTGTAGACATTGTTTAAGTAGAGAACCATGATTATGGCACACTAAAGAAGAAAAATGAATATTGGTTCAGAGCTATAGCTTGGATTATGAGATGTTGATAGAGATACTTGTCAGAAATGAGATTGACTGCTAATGGACCACTATTAATATTTATCCTAAATTTGGACTGCCCTAGCTCAGAATGAATTCTCTTGTTTTTGATAATTCTCTTATTTGCTTTTTGTTGCCTTGTGAACATTATCAACTTTAATAATTCATGTATATTAATTTAAAAGTGTTTATTTTTATGGGGCTACCATATTGAAAAAGACCTATCAATTAGCCTGCATTTATAGCTTATGGAAGATTGCTTCCATTCTTGGGAAAATGGACATCTGTTTGTGAAACACTGTTTGGATAAAAAAGCTAGTGGTGGCATTAATTCTGTATTGGCACAACTCTGGTCAGTGTCAGATTTCCCTTTGGAGGCACTGTGCTTTATGTTACAGTATACTCCCTGTGCACTGCCAAAGGAGTTAAAATCAGCCAGTATATTCTTGTAGATATGTGAATTGAAATCCTTGGGCACTGAGAACAAGTGTTTTGTTTAAAATAACCTCATTTTTTATATATTTCATAGGCTGAAACCTGAAAAAATTCTATTACAGTCAGGTTTTAATGTTGTGGGGTTATTTGGATTCTAAGTCCTAAGCAGAAAAGTCTAAAGAAATGTCTTAGAACAAATATATTGCCACTCCTTCAGTCTAAGGCATTCAAGATAGGGTGTGCTTTTTCTCCTTGGGGTAGAGGAAGAGTTACCATGACCACAGCATCTGGCATAGCCCCTTTAACATTTTTCTTCTGGTCTATAAAAGAGAAAGCACTTTTTTTACATTGACCGTTAGACCACATCTCTGGCATCTGGTAAAAACTCTTCTTATAATGCGGTTTATCTCCTTCACCATGAGGTTGGTCCTGGTCCTATGAAATTCTGTTTTCTAGAATGTCTTATCATTCTAGTCCTAATTACCTTCTCACTAAGCAAACCTCAGGTTCCTGTTCCCTTGTCTCTGTTAAGGAAATATCCCAGAACAATGAGATTTCTTAACTTAGGAGTAGGTCAATGAGTTTTATAGCTTGTCATAAAGCCCACTGACCCAAAGGGCAATTTAGAGACACATGTTGGGCATAAGTAGGTTGCAGCATATTACTGAGAATGATTTGTGTACAAGAAAGGGTATAAATATGTCATCTGGTGCATCTGTGCTCTGGAAAGGAGGTGGGCTGACTATGAAGTGAAATTGAGAGAGAATAGATGGTTCATATGCTGCATTGGTATCCACATAATATTGAAAGACAAAGAAGAAGACAACAAAATTTGTAGTAGGCATCCTATGGAAGGCTTATGGAAAAAAATGAATGAGTCTCAGAATGAGAAGGCATGGATGGATTATGATTTGTAGTAGTGGAGAGTGCATTAAGTATTGGGCCTATTGAAGCTTAAGGTCCTTGATGGATGTTTGTCCATCTACTAGGGTATGAATGAAACACTAGGTACAAGACCTTAGGGTTTTAATATTCTTAGGGAGGATTTAGAGAAGGGGTTCTTAACTTTTTTTTGTATCTTGCTTCTTTTGGCAGCCTCCATGGACTCCTTCTAAGAACAATGTTTTCAAATGCATAAAATAAAATACATAAGATTGCAAAGGAAACCAATTGTATTGGTTTCAAAATGTTTTCAAAGAAATTCACACCAAGGTTAAGAACCCCAGCTTTAGTGGAAATATGACAGCAAGCAAATAAAATAATAAAAAAGCATTTGTTGGGGCAGCTAGGTGGCACAGTGAATAGAGCATCGGCCCTGAAGTCAGGAGGACCTGAGTTCAAATCCAGCCTCAGACACTTAATACAAAAACTAGCCCTGTGACCTTGGGCAAGTCACTTAACTCCACTTGCCCTGCCTTTCCCCCTCCAAAAAAAAGAAGAGCAAAAAGAAAAAGCATTTGTTAAGCATTTATTGTGTATTCATTGTACTAAGAGTTAGGGACATTCTAATAGGGATGCTAATTAGATTAAAAGGCTCCTTGGAACTCAGGGTCCAGTCAGTTCAACAAGTATTTTTTTAAGCTTGTTGTCAAAGGAGAGGTTCTGGGGACAATAATAAAAACAAAAAAGAAAGATAGTTCCTGCCATAAAAGAGTTCACTTTTGAATGGAATTAAACAATATTTAAGAGGAAGCTTAAAGTGGAGAAGGGGAAGTGGAAGTACTCTTGCAGGGATATGTTGAATAAAGAAGTTTGGAGAGTCAGGATTGGGTTCCTGGATGGAATGAAGAGGTGAACACAGCAGCTAAGCAGCATGTATCTTCTTTAAAAAAAATTACAAAAAATTTCCCCTCTTAATAGTATTTTATTTTTTTCCAATTACTTGTAAAGATAGTTTTCAACACCCACTATTATAAGATTTTGAGTTCCAAACTTTTTCTCCCTCCATTTTTACTCTTCCCCCTCCCCAAGATAGCAAGCAATCTGATATAGGCTATACATGTACAATAATTTAAAACATATTTTCACATTAGTCATGTTGTGAAGGAAGAATCAGAAAAGGGAAAAATCACAAGAAAGGAAAAAAATAAAAATAGTATGCTTTGATCTGCATTCAAACTCCATAGTTCTTTCTCTGGATTGGATAGCAGTTTTCCATCTTGAGTCTTTTGGAATTGTCTTAGATCATTGTATTGCTGAGGAGAGCTAAGTCTGTCATAGTTGATCATCACAAAATGTTGCTGTTATCATGTACAGTGTTCTCTTGGTTCTGCTCAGTTCACTCAGCATCAGTTCATGTAAGTCTTTCTAGGTTTTTCTGAATCTGCCTGCTCATCATTTCTTATAGCACATTAATATGCCATTGCATTCATATACCACAACTTGTTCAGCCATTCCCCAGTTGATGGGCATTGCCTCAATTTCCAATTCTTTGCCACCACTAAAAGAGATGCTATAAATATTTTTATACATGTGGATCCTTTTCCTTTTTTATGATCTCTTTGGGATACAGACTTACTACTGGTATTGCTGGGTCAGAGGGTAAAGCATGCATCTTCTTGAGTTTACCTGATAAAAACACATTTATTTCTGATTTTTGAATTATCAACAGGGTCAAGGACTAGTGGATATAGTATTAAGCTTGAATATAGGAAGATCTGGATTCAAATCCTGTTATCTGACTCTAGGCATATAATTCTAGGTAAGTCAGTAAACCTTTTTTTTTTATTTTTGCTTTTTGGAATGCAACTGGGGTTAAGTGACTTTCCCAGGGTCACATGGCTAGTTTTTATGTTAAGTGTCTGAGGCCAGATTTGAACTTGGGTCCTCCCGACTCCAGGGCTGGTGCTCTATTCACTGTGCTACCTAGCCACCCCAGTAAACCTCTTTTTGTCTCACACAAGTCCCTAGGACTGACTGACTAAATCACAAATGGTTATGATTTGATGGAGAGTCCCACATTCTGAATAAATCAGGGTGTGTGATTGAGGAAATTAGTAACTTTACTGAAGGATATATGTGCCAGTCATGGTCCTTACCCGCTTCCCATTTATGTCAGAAAGCATGAGAGCAGACATGCTTTACTCAATCAAGTGATGCACTCAAAGTAGATGATCAGTTTTTTTTGCTCCCAATTTAATGCTCCTTAGACTAGCAAGACTACCCCTTACAGAAGTGGAGATTTGTCAAAGGCACGTTTTAAAAGCAATCTGGTCACTTATCAGCAGGCCAAACACCATTAGATGAATTCTTTGGTCAGAAGTTTCAGTACCTTTTAGAGAGAATAGTACTTTCCTTAGAACAAAATCAGAATATCAAGGTCCTATTTTTCATGTTTGCACTATTCCACTATAATATTTTGAAGATGAACATTTAATTTGAGAAAAGTATACTTTAAAATGTTTTAGGGTATAGATTGAAAGGGAAATATAGCTTACAGAGTACTATAAAATTAGGGAGCATTATTTAAGAATATAACAAAAGGTTTCATATTTATGTATATTTTTAGTTTTGTGTTTGTGCTTGCTATGATTTTATTTCAAAAAGGCCCTTGTTTAAGTGGTAACAATTGCTTTACTCATGTCAATGCTAATTTTGTTTGAATTGGAAAAAAGTCTCACTTATTTAAAGAAGATTGTAATTATGGATTAATAAATATTCAGTTCCAAGAATTAACATAACTTTTTTTTTTTGCTTTTTGGAGGGCAATTGGAGTTAAGTGACTTGCCCAAGGTCACATGGCTAGTTTTTGTGTTAAGTGTCTGAGAATGCATTTGAATTCAGATCCTCCTGACTCCACGGTTGATACTCTATTCACTGCACTACCTAGCTGCCCTACCATAACTTTTCCCTAGACAAATGCTCATCTTTTTTATATTAATATTCCTTTTATGATTCTATATGGCTGAAATATCAATCAGTCTCTAAAAAATTAAAGCTTTGAATAATTTTATTATTGTTGAGAGACAGGAAGCTTAAGTGGACTGCAATATATTAACAGTATATAGTAACACAGAAGTGGCTTTAAGAATATTTTCAGATTGGTGTATGATCAGAAAGAAGAGGTGATCTGGGCATGCTGTGTGAGCAAGGGATAACAAATGGAGAGCTCACATTCTTGATTGGTATCTATCCAATGTCAGAGCATCTAGAAAAAGACCCTCGGTGTGTTTAGTTGTGCCTGTAGAGGATGGGGGAACATGCATTGGTACAGAACACGTAGATGGGTTGTAATCTATACCCTTAGTAGGAGTCCTTTCATCAGAGATTGTAACAGCAAGCACCCTACCATACCCAGGATAGCTTCTAGCACAGGTTCTTAGATCTGCTTTTCTAAAGGAAAGTAACTCAAAATGGGTTAAACAATCTTACTTTAATTAAGCATATATCATTTACCCAGTTCAGGGAAAAAAGTCAGCACTCTGAACTTCAGAGAATACAAACAGAAGTTACAACCAGACAAAAAAATACAGACACAGAAACAGACCAGCAGACAGGACTTCCAGCTGTCTGACCATTACATCCATACCTAGTTAGTTACCAGAGAGGGAAGCACCAATATCTGGGTTTTCAAAGCCAGGGGGCTCAACAGCTGCCTAGAGTCTCATCTGGCCAAATCACACAACTCTTCCCAAAGTGAGCCCCAAAGCAAAGCCTCACCTCAGGGTATATATAGCCTCCTGGGTCAGAGCATGTCACAACCCTCTTGACCCACTGCCCAATTACAAAGTATCAAGGTGTGGGCATTCCTGATAAACAAGCCTCCCACCACAAGCTCCATGTGACCACATTCGCCTATTAGGGACAGAGTATATTTTCAAATCAGGGAAGGTTCTCAGATTCACTGAAGCCTATCAAGGGGCCAGTGGGCAGAGAACATCTTCAGATTCCCATTACCATTGCAGAGATTCATTGAAGTATTTAGTTAGAAGACAGTGTCTGTGTCTTATTTGTTAACTCGCAAAGTATTTAGTAAAGGGGGATGTTCAACATGAAAAGTAAAATCATTAGGTTGTGTTTGAAAGTGACCTATAGAATAGGGCATGGAACTCCATGTTTTTACCATGCATTGATGTAGGTTTGTGTTTTTATGCCATTTAAACTGTCAAATGATCGAGTTATCTGACTGGACAGAATGAAATAATAGGAAGTCATTTCATTGAAATCTAAGAATAAACCTAAAGTCAAGGTCATTACAGTTTTATCACTCAGTGAACTGTGGATCAAAATATTTTGGAAAAATTATCTTGACTTTGTTTACTCCCCTTTGGGTAATTCTGTGGGCTATTTTTTTTTTAATACTTTACAGTTACTTTTGTTACTTAACATATTAAAAATAAGACTACTCAGATTCTCTAGAAGAATGGTTCTATACTCTCAGTAATCTTTTAGATTTGGGAGTAGTACGTTTTGTCAGATTGTACACACTAAGTCACACAATAGGTTTTTTTTAAAAACAGAACAATGTATTTATTTAACATACAGGTCTAAAATATACATCGATGTTTTTACATTATAGTCATTTTTGGATATACTCATCCCACCCCACCCTACCCACTCACAACTGACACTGACAGCATCTAACAAATTATATAATATTCCACACCTCTGGACTTGTGCCTTTCCAAGGAAAGGAGCTTGGTGGGTTTCCTTGCCTCTTCTTTACGCTAATAATTGATCATTATAACCACATAGACTTCAGGTTTGTTTTATTGTCTCTTTCATCTGCATTATTTTAGTGAGTATAATGTTGCATCAGTTCATGCAAAACTTTCATTACTTTTCTGAAATCTTTGTAACCAGTATTTCTCAAATATTCAAATAGATCTGTGATCTTACTATTCCTGCTCTGCTTCTTCTGTAGTTACTTTCTTTGGCATTACAAGGGTACCACTGAAACACTGGCTGTCTATGTATCATCCCTCAGCCTTCTCCTGTGACTATCCCATCTTCTTATTCTGTCATTCAGTTCTTTGATACAAATTAAAACAGTTTGAGATTTCACTTTGCACCAGTCATATTGACAAAATGACAAAAAAAAAAGAAAATGACAATTGTTGGAAAACATGTGGGAAGAAAGAAAAACATGAATTTGGTGGAGCTGTGAATTAGTTCAACCATTTTGGAAAGGAATTTGGAACTATACCCCCTTCCTACTCCCGAAAAAGAATCACTAAACTGTCCATACCTTTTAATCCCTTGATACCAGTAGTAGGCATAATATCACAAAGAGAGGAAGGACCCATATGTATGTAGCTTAATTACTTAGCTAAGGTTCTTGGCTAATTAACATCTAAGCTGATACTATATCCTAGGTCTTCTAATTCTCAGTCTACATGCTGTTTTTTTTTTTCTGAATCTTTGCCAACCTACCCCTGCCAGATCTTTTTTAATGTGGACCAGAGAGAGTCCACATCAAATTCCGGCCTGGTTGCCCATCTGAAATGAAAGGAAATGGAACAATGCAGGAAATATAACAGAAGGAGCAGAATAGGGATGGTGACCAAGTCCAAGCTATGATTTTCACCCATGGTCTATAAAATGCAGCACGTGAAATAGTAAGAAGGGATAAGACTAAGAACATAAATTAATTAGCCAATAAACCACTGCAGTCCAGGGAACATGGACAGTTCATTGTCACCAGGATGTATTCCATATAGTTAACAAGCCGCAAGGTTATGCATTTTGAAAAATCCAAATAAGAGCCATCTTCTTTTTAAGCCCATCTCTCCTAAGCAAGGTTGATAAGGTTTATTTGTCACTCAGAGCTCTTGTCTTGGGCATTTACAACACTCTGAATTGCATTATAGTAGTTTCCTATGTTATTTCCTCTATTGAATGGTTGTAAATTCCTTGAAGATAGAGGAAGACAGTTCCTTATTAATTTCTACAGTTACCATAGTACTTGTGATTATTTTTTTTACACATTAAGCACCTTAAATTATTTTATTTTTTGAATAAATCGTTCAATATTCCTTCACTGGCTTAATTTTAAAAATTTAATATATTTAATTTTTTTTCAATTATGTGATAAAACAATTTTTAAACATTTTTTAAAGTTTTGAGTTGCAAATTTCCATCCCTCCTCTGCTGTGGGAGGACATATACATATGCAATCATGTAAAGCATTTCCATAATAGTCATTTTGTACAAGAAAATTTGAATAAAAGAAAAAGAATGAAAGTGAAAAACATGTTTCAGTCTGTATTCAAACGATATCAGTTTTTTCTCTGGAGGTGGATAGTATGCTTCATCATAAATTCTTTGGAATTGTCTTGGATTATTGTACTGCTTAGAATAGCTAAGTCGTTCACAGTTCTTCATCAGACAATATTGCTGTTTCTTTGCACAATGTTCTCCTAGTTCTGTTTACTTCATCATGTATCAGTTCATGTAAGTTTTTCCAGCTTTTTCTGAAATCATTCTGATGGTCATTTATTATAGCACAATAATATTACAATCACAATCATATACCATAGTCTGTCTAGTTGTTCCCCAATTGATGGGCATTCCTTTGATTTCCAATCCTTAGCCATCACAAAAAGAGCTGCTACACTGACTTATTTTTTAAAATAACATTTATTAAATTTTGCAAGTATACTATGACCTAATTTTTCTATTAATTTTAATTTTTAAAAATATTATTTCTAAGTTTTCTTATTTAATTTTAATTTTACTACTCAAAATGTAGTAGGATTCAGCTAAGGTAAGTGAAATAGTAAAAGAAACTTTTTTGTAAGACACTCTTCCCAAATAAGTATAAATGGTATAGACTCTGATGATTGTTCTCACTTAATTGAAGAAAATGTAATTCAAGCACTATAGAAGATAAGCTCTATGAAAGATAATTATTTCTTCCTAGGTACTGTATAGTTCTGGTAACTGCAACCAGGTGAATGGTACTTTCTGTTACTGAATGGCTAGGCTCTGTGGGTAAGTTTTCTTTTGTGGCAGGTAACTGAGTGACACAACAGTAAGTGAGTTCCTATAAATGGGATTATACACAGGTTTTTGATATAACAATGGTCAGGACTTTTAAAATTGAATTCTTATAGAAAAGTAGGTAGAAAGAAGATTGGACTTGGAATCAGGAAGACCTGAGTTAGAATCCCAGTTTAGACACGTGGTAGCTATTCAACCCCGGACAAGTCACTTAACTCATCTCTGCTGCAGGTTCCTTATTTGTAAAATGGGAATACCACTAGTACATATTTTATGGGTTTGGAGATCAAATTAAAGTGCTATACAAGGTGTGCCAAAAATCTTAGTACAATTTTAAGCTTTAATAGTCTGTAGGGAATATGTTACTCAAAGTCTACAGAAGAATCCAATCCAATAAACATTTATTAAGCACCTACTTTGTGGCATGCGCTATGTGCTGACTTCCTCAAAGCATAGCCCCAAATTGACTTTGAACCTGAGGTCTTTACCAGGCCCCCTTGTTACTACTACATCCCTCCAAAATTCATATACCCATATGCATATGTATATAAATATATGTGGATATATGTGTGTGTGTGCATAATATATAGGCGTACACACATATGTCCCCCTGCCCCCAGCATCTAGCACAGTCTCTGGCATATAGTAGGGGATGTGGACCAGACCTTTGTTTATATTGGTAAAGGGAACTCCTGAATGAATAAACTTCCTTTACCAGTGCAGGTCTGTTTCTTTGAAACTTATAGATTGAAGAGAGTTACTTAGGGAACTGAGAGGTTTGCCAAGGATGATATAACTAGTATGTTTTAGAGACAGAATTTGAATCTAGTTTTTCTGATACCAAGGCCTTTTCTGTTGCATGTGCCATACTACCTTTCATGGCACGTAGTAGGCCCTTAATAAATGCTTGTTGATTTGATTAATATTTTAGGGAGATATTCTAGTTGAAAGCATACTGTATTTATCTATGAATGTACATTTTGTTACTTAAAATTTAGGTTTAAGAAGATGGTGAAATAGTGGTAAAATTGTATTCAGAGATCATGATCTATAATCACTTATCAAGTTTTGAAACTGTGACAGATAAGAGTATTTAATAATGGATAATAAAATCCCCTAGACTAGAGGGAGGCTGAGAATCACGGATGGAGTATTTGTTGGCTTTGGTGACTGGAAGAGTAAACTCAATGTGCCTTAGACAACTCCCTAGGGTTGATTTAATCAGACTGAAAAAAAATCACAGACTTTTACCTTTTGGTATTAAAATCTCTAATGACTTCTTTCCTCAGTTGTTTTCCTTGGAGAAAATGAGTTTACCTATCAATAGGACAGACATCATTTGAGAGCTGTAGATATTGTGGTTGCTTGCCAAATAGGGCCAGGAGACCTATTTCTCCAGATCTGTTTTATGTAATGTAGACTGACGTTAGTCATTCTGAAATGGATTAAATACTGCCTGGAATATTAGAGAATGGATATGGGAATTGAATGAGATTGCCAGGCTCATGAGATGCATTTACCTACTTTTTTTCCCCTATAAGAAAACCATTAGAAATTATTATTATTATATTTCTCCTGATAAATTAGGCTTATTGTAAAGAAAATAAAGTAGTTTCTTCTAGGTCTTAGGAACCTATATGTGGTTAATTAAATGCTTCATTTTATTATTAGATAGAGGTAATTTGAACATCTTCTCTGATTATGTAAAAGTGATTCCATTTTGTGGAATTCATGCTGAACAGATACTCTTGGGCCATCTCTTTAATAAATGGGAGTAAATGTTCGCATTAAAAAAGAAGGGGAAACAACACTGGAAATGACTAGATAGCACTTACAGAATAATGTGCATGCTTATATTTGTGGCATATTTTTCTATTTTGTCTTCAGTGCCTATGTATATAAGATTTTAAAAGCTTGCTTTCTTTTGGATTTCTTCTTTGCTCTCCCCCCCCCCACCACCATTTGATCTTCTCTTAATATGACATGACTATAGATGCTATCAAACAACAGGGATATATCGTGATATAGGAGTGTGGTTAATTTACTAGTAGTAAGGGAAATAATCTGTCATTAGATGTTTCAGTCTCTTCTAGTCTGATTAAATACAGTTAAGTCTTTTGTAGTTTATTTCAGGGATTAAAGACTAGAATCTGTGAAAAGTTTTATTTTTTTTCAGCTGCCTTTTTGATGAAAAATCTGTTGCATTTTTAAAACTCAAACAGAATAATTTGCACTGAGTGACAGCTCTTGCTTTGCTCAAGGATAAGACAAAAATTGTACTGAAAAAAGTTCAAGGTAATTTTCAAGTTTAATGTTTCCTTGTGCTTGATTTAAAGTATAAAAATAAGATGCCAAGAAGTCCCAAGGTGAAGAACATTTTATTCCACAAAAATTTTATCTTTGTGTATTTATCAGTTTTTTTCTCTTACTTTTCTAAACTATTTGCTATTTTTATCTTGTTAGACCAAATGTACTTTAAATAACTCCAGGAGTCATCAGGGAGAACAACATAGTTATGAGAGAACCCTAGATAAATATTACTTTAGAAACTCTAAAATAATCTAAAAGAAAACCTTTTATATAAAATAATTTCAGGAATTTGAGTAACTTTTGGTTATGTACATTAATGTTGGATCATTGACTTAAAAATGATTAAATTGATTCTCTCTTGTTGATATCAAGGTTCAAGGTCTTTTGCTATTTCTATGTAGAAAAAAAATCTTTACTATTTTAACATGTCTTCTGTACCCAGCAGTTCTGGGAAGTTTTCTGGTGTTATTTCTTAGTCTATAAAGTTCAGGTTTTTTTACTTATGTTCTGCGATTCTTAAGTTGCTTTTATGCATCCTGTCTTTGGGATCAATGTGTTTTGCTTCCATAGAGATTGTGTATTCTTTTAACATTATTGCTTTTCTTCTGGATTGTTCTTCAGTAATCTGTATTCCCAGTTTCTGGGTTTCTCATTGTTTTGGAGAGATTTGCCATGATGAATTTGAATATTTCTATTCTGCTAATCATTTCTGCGGTGTACCCTAGGCATCCTGCCATTTGTTCCTTCTTTCAAGATTTTGGTTTCTCTCTTGTACCTTTCCAGATCAGACTGCCCCAGTTTCATGCTCTCTTGGGATTCCACAGGTTTCTGTAGGTTTAATTTCCTTTGTCTTGTAATATTTATTTTGAGAAGCTTGAAAGTCTTGGCATTCATCTTTCCTTCCAATTTTAGTATCTTCTTTGTTGATCTGTCTGCTTGTGCTGTAGGTTTCTAAACTAAACTTTCTTCCTCTTCAGGTCTTTGGTGGGTTTATTCCCTGTGGCAGGACTTCAAAGCTGTCCCAGCCTCCTCTCATTTTGAGGAATTTTTTGCTATCCTCAGTCACTGCCCCAAGTAGTTCCTGGCGGGGAAGGGATTTAGGGTTTTTTAGAGACTGGTCCCAGATGGATTCTAGTCCTCTTGCCTTCAGGCTCTGTGTAGCCCCCTCCCCCGGTTCCTTTTGATATTTAGTTCTCTGACTGGGCTGAGTCCGCATCTATTGCTTTTCATGGAAAGGGTAGAGTGGGTGCTCTGTGCAGAGTTTCTGCTGTCTTCAGGTTCCCCAAGGACCACCTCAGGCAACAGGAAGCTTAATTCTCCTTGTAATCCCCATTCCTGGTGTTGGGGGCTGGATAGGGTTGAGATCTGCTGCTTGTAGCTGCAGTTAACTGGAGAAAGCAGAGACTGTAGCTGAAGGGAAATTCCTCAAAATACAAGTAGTGGGTTGGTTGTTGTGCCTTATTAGAATGTGGGGGCTGGTGAGGAAGCAGCACTGAGTGAGCTCATTAAGGATTAGAATCATCCTCTGTTAATAAGGAGATTATCTTGTTAGGTTTCTTGCTTTCTTGTCTTACAGAAATAGTTATAACTTTGGCATATTAAGTGTTCTTTTTGGTGTTTTTTGAGAGTGGTGATAAGAAAATGTCTAGTCTTCCATCTTGTTGTTCATGGGACTCAGAGGTAGAATTGTGCTATGTCAGTAGAAAAAAAGCCAGATGCTGTGTGGTCGTTCACTTTATGTTAAGCCTATTTTTTTTTACTTGTTAAAACTTGATAAAAGGTAACCACTAATGCATCAAGTAGTACACTCTCTAAAAACTTCTGTTGAGAATTCCTAAACATAATATGGAACTAAAACTTTATAATGCACTCTAATTTTGAAGATCCCTTGGAAGTCCCAAAACAAATTTAGCCACATCTAGCCCAATATTGGTCACTGGTTTCCCTAAAACATGACTATAGGGAGCAATTTGTTCTATAGCAACAGGGTTATAAATGGATTAGATGTTCCTGGACAATATAGGAACATAATATATATAATATTATCATAAAGATCAAATAGCATATAATTTGTTTAATGGTACTACAGATTCCTTTCCCAGATCTCTTCCTATGACTTTTCTCTTCCACAGAGACTGGAAACATTCTCAAGTAGGGGTTTTAGGATAGGTAGAAGGGGTAGATGATGAGAAAAGTAATATAATTCAATATAGGTGTAAGATATTATTTTTATTATTATTATCTGGTCTTCCCTCAATCAGGTATTTGTTAGGTGCCTACTATGTGTTAGGGGATAGCAGTACAAATAATGTAATAATCCCTCCTTGCAATGAGCTCCCATTCTAATGGGGGAGAGAGCATGTACATATAAAATACATTCAGCATAAATATAAAGTTAGTTCATACATGCTCCCTCTACTCCCTCTTAGAGGGAGGGCACCAGCCGTTGGGGGAGTCAGAAAAACTTTCACATAAAAGGTGGTGCCTGAGTTGTATCTTAAAGGAAAGGAGGGACTCTGAGGCAGAGGCAAGGAAGGACTATATTCCAACCATGGGGAATAGCTAGTATAAACACTTGGAAACAGGAGATGGAACACCTGGAGTGAGGAGCATAGAAAGCCAGTTTGGCTGGATCTCAGCTTGCAGACCAGAGAATAATATTCAATGAGACTGGAAAGCTCAATTGTGTGCAGGTTACACAGAAATTTAAAAACTAAAGAGAGATTATATTCTCATCTATTATTAGTACTACTGTTTATTTTGATGTTTTTTTTTGCAGTACTATCATTTCCTTGCTAACTAGACCTTCCTTCTAACAAAAAGTTAAGTAAAACTATTAACACAGTCACCATATGTGCACATATGTATATAGAAACACATCTACATAAATGTTTTTATATGTATATAGTTATATGTTTATACAGATATACACACATATGTACATATGCATCTCCGAGGACAGGCACTAAGACTGAGGTAACAGGAAAAGCTTCTTGCAGAAGGGAGGATTTTAACCAGATTAAACCAGGGAAGCCAGGAGGTAGAAATGAGGGAGAGCATTTTGGGGATGGGAGATAGCCAGAAAAAATTCATAGATTGAGGAGTGCCTTGTGCAAGGTATAGTAAGGAGGCCAGAGCCAGTGAATCATAGGGTGTGTGGAGGGGAGAAGACTGGAATGGTAGGAAGGGGCCAGGTTACAAAGCACTTTAAAAACTACACAGAAGATCATTTTGATAGCTGAGTGCAGGATGAAGGGAGAAAGGGGAAGGGAATAAGCATTTATATAGTTTCAGCTATGTGCTGAGCATTGTGCTAAGTACTTGATGTTCACAAAACCCTACAAAGTAGGTGTTGTTATTATCTCCATTTTACAGTTGAGGAAACTGAGGCAAATAGTGGTTAAGTGACTTGCCCAGAGTCACCAAGATAGTAAGTGTATGAGGTCATATTTGAACTCAGATCTTCCTGACTACAGGCCAGCATTCTATTCACTGTGCCACCTAGCTGCCTCAAATGGTCTGGCATGGGGAAGAGACTTGGGGTAGGGAGGCAAAACAGAGGTTTATTGCTTCCTATTCATTTCATAAGTGTGATTAGAAAAATACTAGGTAGTACTTACATGGGACATTTTAACAGGTAAGGTATGGGAGGAAGGTGCCTACCCTTCTTCATGGACTAGGGATGTCTAGAATAGGTCCCAAAGCCAGCTAATGATCTTGACCATTATGAAAGAAACTTTTAATACCTTCCAGAGATACATTTCAGAGAAAGACTCTTACTGATAAGTAACTGGGATTTCATCCATCCTCCACCTACATAGATAACTGTTTAATTATGTCCACATGGACTTTCTCTTTGTGGCTATTGGCATGAATAGGCTGGAAGACCAGATGGTCTATTAGTGTGATTGATTAAAAAGATTCTTTTGTTTCTATTTAAGTTAATAGTATTCCTTAGTCTGTTCAGGGGACTCTAAGGAAAGAGAATAAAGAATAGTGTGGACAAGGTAAGGTGCCCTGGAAAAATTTCTGCTTTTTTCCCCTTGACATTGGGCACTGTGATTTGTCTTCTGTCAATTAGAAAATCATCAAAGTAACCATTCCAATTGAGTAATGAAAATGATTTTCAGATCACCAAAATCTTTTCTCAAGGTTTTTTCAGAGTAAAAGCCATATTAACTCTAGAGTATCTTTAAAAAAAGAAGAAACTTGTTAGTATTTGAGATTTCAGGGTATTAATTAACCAAACATTCTGAATTGGATAGGTACCAACAATTTTTATTTCACTTGTATCAAGTCTTGAGTAATGTTTTGGCTACTCTTGTAAAGAGAACCCTGGCCAGAGGGGGACCTGAGGGATTCCTCAGACTTTGCCTTTGGATCCAAAGAGCAGATCTCAGAAGCCCCTGCCATTATTAGTTCAAAAGTCTCCCAACAATCTTAAAAACATTTTTTTTTCAATGTTGCCATGAACCCAACTGAGTTCTCATCTTGCCTCTTTTTAGTGTTGCCTGGTGGTGATGTCATTTTACTTTTTCTTGGCTCAGACTGGTTTTGTTCTTGCTTCTCTGCATCTTCACACTTTAAAAATAAAATCTTAGCTATAGTTATGTCTCAGCTAACCAAATGTTTGATACAATGGAAAATATAAGTGATGTTTAAAATAAAATTGTTTTTTTTAAAATAATAATGTAACTGGGGACTGGCTAATCCTTCCATTTTTGTTTCTGACTTTCTGGACTTTGCTACCATGCCTCTGGAGCTGCTGTCTCCCTCTGGAACTTTCTTCAGCCCTTAGGGCCTCCTCACACAGGGACATCCATTTGTCCTTGAAGACTTTTCACCTTGGAATGCCCTTCACCATACTGACCCCTCATTCCCATTGATTAGGTACTCAGAAGACTTCCTCCATTTTGGGAAAGGGCCCAGGTTGGCCATCCTTCATATTCCTCCTGGCTCTGCTGCTGACTTTCATAACCATGCCCCTAAGAACCAGTACCTTCTCTTACCCCTTCTTCCCCTAATTTTTAGTTCCATTTTGTGTATTGTTTCCCCCCATTAGAAAGTAAGCCTCTTGAGGCCAGGGACTGTTTTCTTTTTGCTTGTTTTTGAATATGCACTACTTAGTACAGTACACATGTAGTCTTCTAGGTCCTCAAGTCCTTTGTCACAGGACCACACTTGAGGACCTAGAGGGCCACATGTGACCTCGAGGCCACAGGTTCCCCTCCTCTGGTACAGTACCTGAAACACAGTAAATGCTTAATAAATGCTGTTGCTTTAGAAGGATTGGCAAGCCTATTTTGGTGCCCAGTATATTATAGACACTTAAATTCTTGTCAGTTGATGGAGATTGAATATATCATCACCATATATATATATCTATATATCTGTTTTCCCCTCCCTTGTAATGAGTAAAAACATCAAAACACATACTCACACTCACAGCAAAAGCATTTGATCACATATACTGCATTTTAAAGCTAGTTTCACAACTCTGCTGAGAAGAGGGCAATGTTTTATCACCAGCTTTCTAGACTGAGCTTGATTATTATAGAGTACAATTGAGAATAACATGTTATTTTTACTTATATTATTGTAGTCATTATGTATCATTTTCTCCTGATTTTGCTTACTTTGTTCTGTACTAGTTCATATTAATCTTATCATATTACTCTGAATTCCTTGTATTCATCTTTTCTTATGTGTAATTGGGATAGGGAAAGAGACTGGGTCCATGATTTCACAGTTGTAGGGAACTCTCAGTTGAGGAAACTCTTTTACTGCCGCAGATTGGCACCTTCTCTGCAGCTTATGATCTTAGAGGGCTGTCAGAGTTACAGAGAGGTTAAGTCAATTGCACAGGGTCACACAGCCAGTATGTGTCAGAGGCAGGACTGCTATGCTGCCTCAAGAGATGGCAGCAAAGATCCAGAAGCTTCACCTTTCTCCAATACTAGGGGGAAGGCGCTAGCTATTGCTGAAAGGCAATAGCTGTCAGTGAAGCTCTTGGCCAATGAAGCCAATTCTTTCTCCTTCCAATGAGGAATTACTTAGAAGAAACCTCTGTCACCTGACTGCTTCAAACTATCACAGCTCAGACAAAGCAGTTTTTCAACCTTCCTAATGCAACTTAATTTCTTTTCCTCAGATACCTATGCCTGGTTTCTAGTCTTAAAATGACTTTAATGAGAGCCTTGTGACTCTCAGTGATTGACTTTTCTTTGGTTAGATTGTTCACTCGCTTTTCATGGTTTTCTTGCATCATTCTCATTTTTCTTCCCAATTTTTTTTCCACTTCTCTTATTTGGTTTTCAAAATCCTTCTTAAGGTCCTCTATGGGCTGTAACCAGTTCATATTTTTCTTGGAAGATTTTAGTGCAGGAGTTCTGACTTTGCTGTCTTCCTGCCATTCCATGCTTTGATCTTTTTTGTCCCCCAAAAAGGAATCCAAAGTTGGATTGCTGTGCTTGCTTTGCTTCCTTTGCTTGCTCAATTACTTGACTTTTGAGCTTTTTGCCACAGTAGAACTCTGTTTCCAGAGAGTAGAGTGTTGTCCCAAATCTCTGGGGTTTTTGCAGCTGCCAGAGCTATTAGCTGGCTACCCTATCTGAAGCCACATGCTCTGGCTCACTGATCACACACCCCAAGACTTCCGCCCTAGACAGCAATCCAGATCCAAGCAGGTTAAAGAAAGAGTGATTACACCTCAGAATGGTTGGTTGGTCCCCTTACAGTCTGTATGCCAGGAGCTCTGAAGCAGCCACGCTGCTTCTGTGCCTTGGCCACTTCTCCCTCTGGGGACAGAGGCCTATTCCCAAAGTCTATACTGACCTCTCACTTTGTTTTTGGCATTTATGGGTTGATAATTCTGGAAACAGCCACAGCTGCTGGTGATCTACTTTACTGACATCTCTCTAGCCGTGACTGGCTGGGCTACCCTGAGGCTAAAACCTTGGGCTCACATGGTGCTGGGCTCTGCTCCCAGCAGGCTGTGATGAACCCTTTCCGTCCACCTGCTGGGCTGTCTTCAGTGGGAGATTTGTTTCTCTCTGTCACTTTGTGAGTTCTGTAGCCTAAAGTTTGTTTAGATTCATTTTTTATAGGTATTTGAGGTGATTATGGGGGGGGGCATGCAGGGATTTTCCCTGCTTCTACACTGCCATCTTCACAGTGATTGACTTTTAACTTAAAAAGTCACAATTCCCCAAATTTCCTTCATTAAATTGATTGTTGTCTTTTAATCATACCCCAATCTTTAAGTGTTTGTTTTCTCTTTTTTTATTTTACCTAAAATAGGTAAATGCAAAAACATTCAGCTACCATAATGCCTTGAAGCAATGAAGTTTTCAACATACTCTTCCTAATCCTTTGGCGTCCTTGAAATTGTCTTTTTATACTTCTGTTTCTCCAGCTTTCAGTAATTGAAAAGATGGTCATCTGACTCTTTAAAATATCAAACATAAATGTGCTATTATTCTACACTATTCACAATGTGATTTGAGTCTTTCTATTTACACCATATTTCATTCTCTGAAAATGCCTAGATTCTATTTGAAAATTGTTTTTCTTCATATACATCTTAGCAATTTTTATTAAAACAAAATGTTTTTCCTACTTCTCTTAGGTATTATTTTTCATTTATGACATCAGCAATATGTTACCTCTTTTGACAGTTAATATACACCTTTTCCTTTATACAAACAAAAAGTCTTTTTTCCCCTCTGTCCTTTTCAGCACTAAACTGTTGCATTTATCTTAAAGGGACAGTGTAACTTACACCTGCAATTTGTAGTCCTAGAAAGCTACCTGGAGTACTGAAAAGTTAAGTGACTTGCCTAGGTACACCCAACCAGAATGTGATGGAGGTAAGTCTTTTTTTTTCTTTTTGGAGGGCAATTGGGGTTAAGTGACTTGCCCAAAGTCACACGGCTAGTAAGTGTTTCAAGTGTCTGAAGCCAGATTTGAACTCAGGTCCTCCTGACTCCAGGGCTGGTGCTCTATTCACTGTGCTACTTACCTGCCCCCCCTTTTTTTTACCTATTTAAAAAATTAAAAATAATTTTTTTATTATTGGAGGTAAGTCTTGAACCCAAGTCTTCTTGACTTCAAGGCTAGCTTTGTATCCACCATGATGAATTGCTTTTCTTACAGTTTTAATATAAGATCCTTAGAGATATTTGATGCAAATCTTTTTCTCATTTGCTAGTTACTTTTTTCTAGCTAAAATTGATTTTTAATGCAAATATGTTTAATTTTTAAGCAATCAAAATTACATTTCTTATTTTTATGATTTCTATTCCTTATTTTAAATTGAGATTTTTTTCTTTAGCAATAGCTATGAAAGGTGCCTCTTTTGCATTTCTGTTTTTTATGTGACTTTTTATATTTAGATTACTTATCCATTTGGAGATTATTGTAGTATATGGTATAAGATGTTGCTGTAAACCTAATTTCTGCCAAACTGTTTTCTCAAATCTTCTTAACATTTCTTTTTGAATAAACACCTATCTGTATAAATACATATATGTGTACACACATCTCTATGTATATACACATGTATGTGAATATAGTTTTTCCCTCAGTAGTTTGCATTAGTGGGATTGTCAGATGTTATATGTATGTATTCATCTACTTATAGTTCTTGCTTATCTAATTTTGAGAGGCAGTGTTGGAAACAGAGCACTGTACTTGGAATCAGGAAAACCTAGGTTTGAATTCCATCTGAGACACTAGCTGTGGGACTTTGGGCAATTCACTGTTTTTTTCATACTCAATTTTTTATCTGTAAAATGGGGACAACGGCAGCATCTTCTTGAGGATTACTGTAAGGGTCAAATTATATATATATCTGTATATCTATTCATCTATCTATCCATCTATCTATCTATCTATCTATCTATCTATCTATCTATCTATCTATCTATCTATCTATCCATCCATCCATCCATCCATCTATCTATCTATCGTCTATCTTACTTTGCAAATACAAAAGAAATACATATATATTCTGATTAGTCTGATATAGTCTAAATAAATCATTATGTCATATTCTAATATCAATACCTTTATTTTCTTCCTTTTGCTTTTATTGCTATAGTTATCATTTTTAAGACCATAATAAAAAGTAGTTGGGAAAGGTTATATCCTTGCTTTATCACTGTTCTTATTTTAAAAAGTCTACTCACTATTATTGATATTACCATGCCTGTCTTTCTGTCTATATTGATATCGATATCTGTTTGTCCATCCATTTGTGTATCTATCTATCTATCTATCTGTCTGTCTGTCTGTCTGTCTGTCTATCTATGATACAGAGTTTTTCCCACCACTACTCAACAGCTTCCAGTATGTAGCACATTTCCTGGTATGTAGTGGGTGCTTGATAAATGTTTATTGATTGGTTATTTTAGTTGAAATTGATTTTCATGCAAAATCATTTTTTAGAATGATTCCTTCTCTTTCTTGTTTACTTGAATATTTTTCTTTACCAATAATTGTGACAGGAAATCTTCCTGATTTTCAGTTTTTATGATCTCTAATTTATATTTATATGTATATACACATATATAAACATAATAGTAAGTATGCATGTATGTATGTTTTATTAATGAGAGGCAAACTAACCTGTCCAGAGTACTAGATAGAAAGATAGTCTCTTTTGGATAACCCTATGACTCTAGGCAATTTATTTAACCTTTCTGCTCCCCCTGGGAACCCTTTAAAGACTAACTTCCAGGGTAGTTGCAGAATTGTACTGGGAGAAGTTTCTTCACTGGAAGGTATCTATATCAATGAAATCATAGGTCCTGTCTAAAAAATGAGCTGTAAAAGATATGTTAAGTATCTCTGCCTTTGTTCATTTATTTGATTTCTTGGTGCCTCAGGACAGAGAAATATATTTAATTTTTAATATTCCCATTCAGAAGAGATGTCATAAATCTTTAAGCTCTAAATTCTTCAATAGTTTTCTTTCAGTTCTATATTCTCCTTTCATTTATCTTTCTGTTAGATTTATCCAGCTTTGATAGCAAACTGAGAAAAGATAGGGAGATATGAGAATGGTGTATATATTCCTGAGGAAAGAGTTGTTTAGTTTTGCTGTAGAATAGAGGGGAATATATGTAATATATCTGATATATTACATTTTAAAGGAAGAATAAAAAGATATGAGACTGCCCTTATTCAAAAGGAATTTACAATTGAATAGCTGGGATGAAACATCATACAGTCACATTAGAAGGCATGCGATGGGACCAAACGAATAATTTCATACTCCTGTATTCTAAAAAAGTGGATTATATTGAATAAGTATTTCATTCCGAGTCCATAAGCACGAATAGCTGAGTATTACCATATTAAAAACTTCTAAAGTGATAGTTTTTTTTCCTATTCTGGAGACCCTAAGAGATGCTAAGTTACACTCATAGTTTAATGCTTCTCTGCATTTAAGAAATAAATCACAAAAGCCTCAAATGGTAACTTGGATATTTGTTAATTATTAAAAGATTACAAAAAATTTTAAAAATACCTCTTTTAGGAAGCCAGGGACATATATTTGCAAAAGCATGATTTAAACAACAATGACTATAAAATATTTTGGAACCTTAACTAAAAAATAAGGTCAAATTTAGTAATGCAAAAAAATATATTATGTGGATACACAGTACAACCAGGGGCCAACTTATAGGTGTGAATAGCAAGAATTACAGGTTTTCCAATAGTAGAAGATGTGCTACAATAGTTCTCCCATTTCATACTGAGACTTTTAGATGCCTCAAGCATTTATCAGAGCACTGATATGGTTAGGATCAGTTCTAATGCCAGTAACCTTTTAGTTCAGTTGAAATGTGGGGTCAAAATGAGATGCTCAGAAGTCCCTGAACAGTTAACAAGAAGTTTTCTGCCATAATGACTTACATAGTCTCTCCATTTTTATAGATGAGTAAGGTATACATGGCTAACTGCAAGTTTTAGAGAGTTGCCTTTGACACTGAGAGGTCAAGTGATTTACCTGTGTTCACTCAGATAGTATTTTTCACAGGCAGGACCCAAACCTTGCTATTCCTGATATGGGACTGGCAACCATCCATTCCACCATGATGTCTCATAACTGTCAGCATTTTTTATTAGTGGCAGCAGTAATACTTATCATCAATCTTTACACATATATATCTCTTTTAGCTTCTTTCAGTATATCAATATGTTGAACATTTATATTTTTTTCCTTTTTAGAGTCAGAAATTACTTTATAGAAAGTAGTCATATGATCATAGATGTGTTTTTTGAGCCAAAAGGGGTATCAAAGGAGTCCAACACCCTCATTTTATAGTTAAGAAACCAATTCTCAGAGAAGCTAAGTGACTTGCCTGAGGTCACACAGTGTAAGGACTAGACCCTATGCTTCTTGCTTCATAAACCAGTATTCTTCCTGTTTTTTATTCAGTTTTTATATTTATATTAAATGTGATAAATCTTAATTTAAGTTTGATGTTATCGAGCAGAATTTATGGTCAATTAATTTTTATGTAGCTTTGGTCAGGTCACCATTCTTCTCTACTTGCTTGATCCATTACCTTATTTGTTATTATTCCAGGTGCTAAGGCAATAAAGACGTATGGTATTTCCTCATAGTAAATAATAACATCTCTCAATTAACATGAGGTGTAGAATTTAAGAACACTTCAATAGGCCAGGCTTCATCATTTGATGCCATACATTAAAAAAAAGTCCATTAGACAAAAAAATTGAGATGGTAGGACAGAAATTATATTTAAAATAAAATTACAAATATATTTTGCATCAGGTGATGTGCCCGTTTCTTCTAGTATTAGTTCTCATCTTCACTCAATTTAATATGTATTATTTATTAGAGAAATCCTTTTTCTCATGTGTGTGCATATCTGTCTCTATATGTATATATATATGTATATATATTTATATCAGCTTCCAATAACTTAGGAAATAAACATCAAGGTTACTGGCTATTTAATTTAAAAGCAGTACAACAAACAGTAAAGCAGAAACATAGATAATTATTTACAATGTTATCACCTGTGAGAAAGATAACACTCAAAGTCATTTCTTGCTATCATTGCTACTGCTGACTACTTTTAAGTTCTGGAATAACAGTTCCATCATTTAGGTTTCTTAGGATAGCAACCAAAGTCTCTCAAGATAATTTTTCTTCTTAAAACATTGAAATTCATAATCTTAATCAAGAAATGCTTAGTCCTTTTTAAAATACTGTACCTTAACCAATAATTATCACAGTTAACTGTCTAGAATAACAATGAAATTGACAAGTCTAAAGATTCTATTACCCATGAACAAAGAAATAAAGAGGACCATGGAAAATAAAATGTATAATTTTGAGTACATGAAGTTTAAAAGTTTTTGCACAAACATTATCAATGCAGCAAGCATTAAAAGGAAAGCAGAAAATGGGGAACTTTTTACAGCAAATTTCTCTGATAAAGGCTTCATTTATCAAATATATAGAGAACTGAACCAAATTTATAAAAGTCAGAGATACTGATAAATTGATACTGATAGTTAATAAATATTCAAAGGATATGAGCAGGCAATGTTCAGAAGAAGAAATTAAGGGTATCAGTATATGCTACAAATAACTTTTGATTAGAGAAATTGAATTAAAACAACTCTGAGGTACTATCTCTCACAACTATTAGATTGACTAACACAACAAAAAAGAAAAATAATAAATTCTGGAGGGAATGTAGAAAAATAGAGACACTACTACATTGTAGATAGAGTTGTGAATTGATCCAACCATTCTGGAGAACAATTTGGAGCTATGTCTAAAGGGCTATAAAACTGTATATGCCTGACCCTGTAATGCCACTGCTACTTTGTAGCCCAGATTGATCAAAGGGGAAAAAAGGAGCTATATGTACAAAAATATTTATAACAGCTCTTTATGTGGTGGCAAAGAATTGGAAATTCGGGGAAATTGGGGAAATGCTGAACAAATAGCTGTGATGGAAAATTATTGTGCTATAAAAATGATGAGCAGGATGGGTTCATAAATGTCTGGGAAGAATCTTATGACTTACTGCAATGTGAAGTGAGCAGAGTCAGGAGAACATTGTACAGATTAACAGCAATATTGTACAAGGATCAACTGTGAATTTTTTTCAAAATTTTATTTTAGACTCACATGCCAGAACAGAAATACAGAATAGAGAAAAGAAACAAAAATGTAGCATAAACTTAAATATTGGAATTTAAATACAAAGAAAAAAAGCATGTTGTTTGCGTAGCAGAGCATGAGAGGATTCAAAATATGTAACAATAAGTTTTCATTTCAGGAAAATCTATATGAAAAATAATGCTTGTGTTGAGCATTGTCTTCTTTTTTGCTTCCTTGTGAGTTTTGTTTTCTGCTGTACAATTTTTCTTTGTTCTTTTTTTCTCTCCCCTCAAACCCTGCCCCGAAGACCATGACAAAGTTTAGATATGTTTCTCTATAGCTATAAATATATACATACCCTCCCATACCCCCAGAAGTCTATAGTAAAGTTTAGATAGGTTTCTCTATAGCTATAGATATATACATACACATATACATATATACATACTTATATAGACATATACTTTCCCACCTACTACTTTGCCCTCCCTATCCCCAACTCCCCCTCCCACAGAAGGCCACAATAAAGTTTAGATATATTCTTCTATAGCTATAAATAAATACACACACACACACACACACACACATATATATATATACACACACACACAAACATATATATATATATATATATCCTACCCCCAAGACTACAATAAAGTTTAGATATGTTTCTCTATAACTATAGATATATACATACACATATACATATATGCATACACATATAGACATATACTTTCCCAAACCTATTCTATTCCTGATCTTTGCTTTTATGTATGATTATGTCTCTTGTTTCTTATCCCTCCTGCCTCCTCTACTTTACTTCTACCTTATGATTTGCCTATTCCCCCTCCAAGGATGCCTCCTCTATCCTCCCATTCCCATAAATCTAAACACCCTTTTATATCCCTATTTTATGTATTCCCTCACCCTTTCCTCTGAAGATACCTCCCTTGTCCTCTCCCCGCTCCCTATGCTCCTACTGTTTTATTTCTTCTGAATTTAGAATAGTTTTATACTCTTCTAAATATATACATATTGTTCCCTCTTAAACCTAATCCTGATGAAAGTAGGTTACCAGAACTACCAGCCTTTCTCCCCCATGTAATTCATCTGTATCAGCTCTCTCTCTTGTACCTCATTTGTATAAAATAATTGCTCTTTTTAGCTCTTCCTAAATGGTCTTACTTTTTAAATTCATATCATATTCAGGTTTACCTCAGTCTTTCTTATGAGCTACCCAGTTATTGATAAGAATCTTTGACATACATTTTGCATATATAAAAAAGTCTACAGTCTATCCTTATGGATCCCTAATAATCAGTCTTTGTTATGTGCCTTATATTTCTCTTGGTTCTTGTATGTCAATTCTTCTAAGTTCAGGATTTTTTAAACAAAGTCTTGAAAGTCTGAGAGTTTATCAAATGTCCATTTTTTTTTCATTCAGGATAATACTTAACTTTGCAGGCTATGATATTTTTGGCCAGAGCCCCAGTTCTTTTGCTCTTTGACATGTTGTGTTCCAAGACCTGTGGTCCATCAATGTCTCTGCTGCTAGATCTTGTGTAATTCTAATTGTGGCACCATTATATTTAATTGTTTTAATCTTGATGCTTTTAATATTTTTTCCTTGAGCTGGGGATTTTGAAATTTGACTATGATATTATTACGAGTTTTCTTCAGAGGATCTCCTTTAAGTGATCTTTCCTATTTCTATTCCACCCCGCTCCCCCCCCCCTTGTTCTAATGCTTCAGGACAATTTTCTTGAATAATTTCTTGTATTATTGTATAAAGATTCTTTTTTTGATTGTAACTTTCAGTTAACCCAATTATTTTTATATTTTCTCTTCTTCTGTTCTCCAAATCTGTTGTTTTTCTTATCAGATGTTTCACTTTCTCTTCTATTTTTTCATTATTCATATTTGTTTAATCATTTCTTAATCTCTTATAATTTGACTGACTTCACTTTGCCCAATTTACATTTTCAAGGTGTCATTTTCTTCCTTAAGATTCTGGATCTCCTTTTCTTAATTGGTTGACTTTCTTTTCATACTCTCCTTGTTTTTCTTGGATTATTCTTTTTTTTTTAGTTTTCCCTCCATTTCTGTCATTTGATTTTTAAAGTCTTTTAAAAGATATTCTATTGGGGGCGGCTAGGTGGCACAGTAAGAGCACCAGCCCCGGAATCAGGAGGACCTGAGTTCAGTTCTGGCCTCAGACACTTAACACCCACACAGTAAAATACTAGCCGTGTAACTTTGGGAAAGTTACTTAACCCCAACTGCCCTCCAAAAAAAAAAGATATTCTATGAATTCTTTTTTGGGCAGGTGTCCATTTTACATTACTCTTTCAGAGTTTCTTTACTTCAATATTCTCCTCTGAAGATGAACATTAGTCATCTCTATTCCCATAATAGCTTTCTATGATTGTATTCTTTCTCCTTTGCCTGTGCATTTTTTTTGTAATAGATTAATTTTTTTAGTCACTTCTAGCCCTGGGATATGGGAAATGGTGCCTTTTGCCCCAAATCTTTAGTTCTCCCCTCTAGCCTAGAATCAAAGCCAAACCTCCAACCTCCTGTAAGTGCATATAGCCAGGGACTTTCTTCCTCACTGCTTCTGCACTCACCAGGCATGTGCTACTTCCTTCTTGCCCCTGCTGCTTTTTTTGCAGCACAGCTGGGTCTGGTGTTCCTGGTCAGCAGAAGTTCTCTCAGTCTTCCCAGGCTCAAATGCTCAACTTCCCTCACTATCCAGGGGTAAAAGTTCCAGTGTCTGGTGCTGAGGCAGCCTCTCACACCAACTAACACTAAGACTTGCCACTTGTTGTTAAAATGGAACCTAGGCTGGAAGTGTTTACTCTTCACAGGGTCCAAACCTTGTCCTGGGATTTTTCTTCCAATCTTCTCACACTGTCCCAGGAAGATCCCAGTTATGCTCCTATTCTTATTTGTCTTCACCCACACTTTATTTACTCTGACGTGCTATTTTAACTGTTGTGGATGAAAATCTTAAGAGCTTGGAATTTTCTGACCTACTCCACCATCTTCCCAGATTCTTCTTCCCAGCTGTGAATTTTAATCGGTAAAATGATACAAGACAATTCCAAGGGACTTAGGATGAAAATTGCTGTTCACTTCCAGAGAGAAAATTGATGAACTCTGAGTGCATATTGAAGCTTATCTTTTCCCTAAAAACATTTCTAATATGAAAATATTTTGCATGATGTCATATATATATATACATATAATTTTTATAATATTACTTGCCTTCTCAATGGGTGGGGGAGGGGCTGGAGGAAGGAAGAGAATTTAGAAATTCAAAAAGATTTTTTTTTAATGAATGTTAAAAATAATGGGGGAGAGGAAGATTCTCTTTTCTGAGATACAGTAACAGTGTTCATAGTCCCTGTGGGAGGGGGCTCCTGCAAATTGGTGTTACTGATGTTTGTCTGGAAAAAAATAATTATGTGACCAGAGTTAGGAATATGTGGGTACCCCATATGCTTTGTTCATATCTATTCAATGACAAGAAAGCATCATATTTTTTTTTCTGGTTTTCCTGTGTAGGATTTACAGGAAGGACAAAGGTCATGGAGGAAGAAAAAGTAATTGATAGGTTTTGATTTGTATTACTGGAGAACCTAAATTCATGAGATCAAAGATTCATTCAACTAGGAAAATGATAAACCTTTCCTTTATAAAAATGAACAGATTGACTTTTGAATAAATTTCAGATCTTGAGATTAAATATGCAGTGCTATTTCCTATCATCTCAGTTCTTGTTTTAATAAGGCTAAAGAAATTTCCTGACATTCTCTCTGCCCCCTTCTCCTCCTGCACAAACATTACTATTTGAGGAGATAGAAAGTAACCTATATACATTTGGAATCTCTTAGATAGATACATTTTATGATATTAAAAAATATCCCTCTATGCCTATACTTAGTAGAGTTTTGTTTTTGTTTTTAGCATAAATGAGTGTCAAAGTACTTTGTCAAAGACTTTTCCCACATATATTAAGATAATTATTTAGTTTTGGATATCTTTGTTCTTAATATTATTATGTTGTAATGTTAAATCATCTTTGCATCTAAATTCAACTTGGTTATGATGATTGATTTCTTCAATGAATTGCTTTAGAACAATGGGATTTTCTTTACAGTTTTGGAATGAATATTCATTAATGATAATGATCTAGGGTTTTCCTGTGCTTTGTTATTCCCTGGTTTAATTTTAGGACTATATTAGTCTCATAAAAATAATCTGGTGGGGAACTTTCTCAGTTTTTGAGAATAAATTGTGTGATATGGGTACTAATTATTTTTTTAAACTTTGATAGATTTCTGTTGTGAATCTATCAGAAGTTTTTTCCTTTGCTTTTTACTTTTCTGCTAGTTCTTTTTCCTTTTCTGAGATTAGATAGTAAGATATCTATTTGGTCTTCTGATAGTTTGGGCATTTTATATTTTTGAAAGTATTCCTCTTTTGTGTTCTCATTTTTTTTAACATATATCTATGACAGGTTCTGATTATTATTATTTTAAAAAATTTCTTCTGTCTTTGTTGTGATTTCACTTTGCTCTTTTGCTGATTTATTTTTGATTTATTTTTATGTCCTCTTTTTAATCAGATAGGCTAAGCATTTATTAGTATTTTCAAAGAGCCATCTTTTTGTTTTATTTTTCATTTCTATAGGTTTTTTGTTCCGACTTTATATCTTTTTTATTTTGCTTTTTGGAGGGCAATTGGGGTTGTGACTTGCCCAAGGTCACATGGCTAGTTTTTATGTTAAGTGTCTGAGGCCGGATTTGAACTCAGGTCCTCCTGACTCCAGGGCCGGTGCTCTATTCACTGTGCCAGTTAGCTTTATATCTTTTTATATTTCCTCCATTTGGAGGACATAATTTTAATATTGACATTGGTTTGTTGGCTGTGATTTTGTTCAGCATAATATGGTATTCTTGTTTATCCCTTTTAAAGTCTTGAATATTTATTTTTGTTTTGTTTGATAGTATGACTGCAACCCTTGCTTTGAAAAAAAAGTTTGATGCATAATAATGTTTTTTTCATACTCTCATTTTTTCCTGTGTATGTCTTTCTTTTTAAAATGTGTTTCCTGGGATGGCTAGATGGTGCAGTGAATAGAGCACCGCCCTGGAATCAGGAGGACCTGAGTTCAAATCTGACCTCAGACACTCAATATAAAACTAGCTGTGTGACCTCGGTCAAGTCACTTAACCCCAATTGCCCTACCTTCCCTCCCTCCAAAAAAGCAAAAGAAAAAAAATTAAAAATATGTTTCCTGTAAGCAAAAAATTGTGGGGTTTTGTTTTCCTCTCCAATCTTTCTCTCTTTTTCATTTTATTGGATTGTTTAATCCATTTAAATTTGAAGTTTTGAGAGTTAGACAGTTAAGGGGCAGGGAAGACCTTCATATTCCCATTCCCATTACAGTAAGCTGTATACCAGGTAGCTCTAATCAATCCACATGTTCAGCCACAATCCTATGACAAATAGTAGAGCTATGCAGATATCCTTGCGGCAAGCAGGTAAAAGTATGTTGTCTGCCCTGCCAAGTGAAAGCAAACTGGTCCCATTGTTTAGAATCTGTTGGATAGTAAAGAAACCTTTGGCCAAATCAATAATTGTGTACCAAGTTCCATCTCATTTCTGAATCTTTTCTACTAATGTAACAGTATCTGGAACAGCTATATAGCAGGGGGGAGTCACCGTATTCAGTTGTCTATAATCCATTGTCATTCTCCCCATCCCATATGACTTTCATACTGGCCAGACAGAATTATTCCATTGAGTGCTTGTAGGGATTAATACTCCTACCTCAACACATTCCTTTGTAGTATGGGTAATTTGATCTTGTCCACTTGGCACACAATGCTGCTTTAAAGTAGTTACTTCAGAAGGTTCAGGTAAAGTAATTGGATCCAATTTTATTTTTCCAACTAAAACTATATTCCTGTCTCCCTTGTTGCACATTGGTGACTCCTCAGGTAAATTTAGAGTCATATTTCTCAATATATCTATTCCAGTGATGTATTCAGGAATTGGTACAATTGCCACAGTATAATCTTTCTTAGGTAATTGTCCAATTTTCATTGTTTGACTTGTCTGACTGATATTTCAGCCCCTCCTGGTCCTGTGATGATAATAAGAGTTTCATGTTTGAATTTGTTAGGGTTCCCATATATAAGGGAGTCCTTCTTCCCATTATCTATTAATGCCCTAGTTATAGTAGTTGATCCATTTTTCCAATATATGGTCAAATTTATATGGGGTCTGTAATCCCGTCTGTGTATTTCTCCAATCTGAGCTGGGGGCTTGGCCAATTCCCTATTCTCCCTGAAGGTATGATGAACTTGGATACAAGGATTCAGGAAGATCTGTAGGGGAAGTTATTACTTCCCTGCTTAGGCCAATATTAATCCCCCTTTCTTGATAATTTTATATAGTTCATTAGTTGGAATACCATATATTCTTTCAAAATCTACCCCTGCTCTCAATGCAGCAGTAAGTAATTCTTTTCTTGTCAATCTGATCAGACGTTGAATCTGCTGACTATTTACTCTTCTCTCTCAAGGAAATTTATCTTTTCCCCATTCCCCCCAAGTCACTTGACTGTAAAATCTTATCCAGTACCTCCAAAAGAGGATGCCTTATTTCCCTAATTAATAGAGTCAGAATGAGGTGCTTATAAGCAGGATATTTCTTTGAGAAACTGCTAAGGGAATATTATGATAAGCATCAGCATCTCTGACTATGATTGCTGTCTTCATTACCTCCTCCTTTAAGTTTATCATACAGTTCCTAAGCAAATACCAGGGTCTATCTGCACTAAGCCACATAAAGTCAGTGGGACACATTTTATTGTATCTCTCAGCAGCTGAAACTAACATATTGGTCATATTGTTACCTCCTAGCATATGATGATCCCTAAAATCTTGCTGTACAAAAAGATTCTGACGAATACCTATAAATTTCAAGCAATCTATGTTATCTAACAATACCCCTCCAGCCCCTTCATCACTGATTCTCACCATCCCAGACACTAATGATTCTCCCATCCTTTGGGTTAATTGTCTTAATACATATCAGTGACCTCCTGCTGAATAAAATCCTCAGTTACCTCCCTGAAGACTGTGTGGCCTCCCTGGTTCTCCTACTTTCTTCTTAGTATGGGGCAAAAGGCTGCCCTCATAAAAGCCTCCTCATCTAACTTTGTTTTATTTACCTCCATGCATTCTCCTGGTAATCATCGGGGCAAATAGGCCCAGCCTCTGCAAGGGGTACATGAACATTCCTTTTGTTAATTTTTTGCTTCTTTCTAGCTAGATGAACAGAAAGATTCTCATGTAAAACAGCCAACTCAGGAACAAAAATTTGTTCTTCTTCCACCTGAAACACCTTCCAGCTTGCTTTTCTAAAGATAAGTTCACACTCTGTAACACAAAGTTTCTCATGCAAATCAGCTAATTTCATTTCCAACTGAGTTTTCTCCTGCATCAATTTTTCTCTACTTTTCCATATAATACAGTAACCTGTTAGTAAAACCTAACCTCTTCTATACACTCCTGCCAGTTCTTTCCCTGGTTTAATTGGTATTCCTTGTAAACATCTTTCTAAGGCTGTAGGTTCCTTGTAGCTTCAGTTCCCAATTTTTACAGGGTCCAGTGCTTTTAGCCCATTCTCTTACCAGGGAGGAATAAGGTAAATTCTCCCAACCTGGGATATCCATTTCTTCCTCTAAAGTCCTTATGCCTCCAAATAGAGATCTGATACCTTGCAACACCAAATGTCACACTAGGGCAATGTTCACAGCACTGACAGCAGCTATGATTATGCTGTCATAGTTCTGAATCGCAAAATATAACAGACTGTATAGAAGATAGAAGCAAAACATTTATTCAGACACCAGAAGGCCAAATCCCAGCACCAGAAAACCAAATTCATCATAGCAACAAAGAAATCTATACACAGTAACTCTGCAGAGAGCAACACCATCCTAAAACCTTCCCCATTCTTGGGGCTTCCCACAAACAAACACAAGCCTATCTGTCTCCTTCTCTGCATTTTCTCTCTCCCTCCACACCAACTTCTCTGGCTCCCAGCTTCCTTTGGGCTCTGTTCCATCCTTCCTGCTCCACCTGTTCAGCAAACTCCTCCTACCACAGACTCCATGTGATTTTATTCAGCCTGTTAAGGGGCAGAGAAGACCTTCAAATTACCATTACCATTACAGGTGTTGCTATTGATTCATTTTCCTTTGTCTGGGCTCAAATGATCGGTACTCTACATTTGCTTCTGTTATTAACAGTTTCCTTTTTGGTTTATCTGCTTATACTTCAAGTCTTTAATTGTGTTTTCTTGCTCCAGAAATCTTTGACAATTTCAATCTTTCTTTTTTTTAATATATCATCTACTTTCTTACTACTCCTTCCCCTTTGACTTTGGTTTCTGTAGCAGCACCACCTCAAAGCCATCTCAACCTATTTTTTTTCTGGGCAATTCGCAATTCACTAGTTTCCCCTCTGAGTGGAGGAAAGAACTGGCCTTAGCTGGATGCTATGGTCTTTACTCCAGGGCTTAGTGGAGTGCCAAATACCCACATGCACATAGATTTTACCCTTGTTCCCTTTTTTCTTTAATTCTCTGGCTGAGTTTATTGTATCATAGTTTGCCAACTGCTGTTCCAGTCTGAGCAAACTTCTGCCATTTGGATTTTGATCATCCTGGGAAGAGAGAGGATGGTCATGTAGAGGTGATTTCTCTTGTAAGCTTTGGGTTGGCTTGTGCAGCCCTGCTCCTGGAGTGTAGTGTACTGAGTAAGTAGTTCATCAGGTTTTTACCTCATTTGATTTCTTGGTGTCCTAGTTCTTAAACTGTGGGTTGGGACCCCATATGGAGTCATCACCCACAGTTTAATAAATGCTGAAGGGTTCAAAAGTTGAAAGAATTTAAGAAAATGTCTAAATCATAGAGACAACTGAAATTACTTTATTTCTTCTACATATTCCTATTTTTAAGAGGTTTGAAAGGCCATGAATATCAGTGAAATATCTAGTCCTCCATCTTGTTCACATCTCAGTATTGGGGATCAATAAACTCCAGGATTTAAAAAGTAAAATCTTATTTTTAGCATTTTATAGAGATAGAATTTTCCAGGGATCTAGTTAGATTTGCACATGCCATGAGCAGGAACCCATCACTAAGCTTTGTCCATCAGACAGCAATTGCTACTACCATTATCTCCAATGCCATACTCATCCTGGCCAACACCATCATATACTTAAACATCACCATTTATAACAAGTTACTGGGTGAAGTTATTTCTAAACTATTTGCAGATATGCTTCCAAAACCAGTAGGAAGCTCTTGTACTTTAGAGCAAAGATCGGCAAACTTAATCTGTTCTTCCAGTTTTTATATGGCCCACAAGTCAAGAATGGTTTTCTGGCCAGATATGGCCCTTTGGCTATAGTTTGCAAATCTCTGTTCTGGAGAGAAAGGGTTGTTTTTGAGGGATTCTGCTTTATCAGAGTCATTTCTGAGTTCATGTGCCACAGTGGTGACTTCAAATGTCATGATGGCAAGTCCATCTACATCGAGAAATTTGCTTCATTCTAAAGAACACTGATACTGGTATATTGTCCCTGGTAGATACTGGACCCAACCCAAATGGCCCCCAGTTTTTCACCTATACTTCTAAGATTGATTTGTTTGATGGCAAGTATGTGTAGTATGATCAGAGAAAATAAGTCATAAACACTGTAAAATTCTTGAGGGATTTCAGATCTTAGAATCTCAAGACCAGCAAAAAGGTCACCTTTGGTTGATTGTGCACAACTGTTAAAGTTTTGGGGGGCTTTTTGTTTGTATTTTTTGTTTCAGCTTCCTAATCATTATATTGTAGTTGGGGAGTCTAACCTGGCCCCCTCAAACATAGTGTGTTCTCATACTTAGTAATCCTTGTGCTTTCTCTTGCTGAAGTTCTCTTTGAATTTATTTCATTTTCCCTTTCACATGAAGAGTTAATTTTATTAGAATGAATGTTTGAATGGCAAAAATAAATATCTAAATTACTATCATGAAATAAAACTAAACTACAAGAAAAGAATCTACCCCAACTAAATTGGTTACCTTATTTTGTCTCTCTCATGGCCTGATTTCCTGTCTTTTATTAAAATGCTTCAGGAACATGCAAATCATTTAATTTAATATATGTTACAACTCAAAGATATAAAATTATGACTATAGTTTCCAATTATATAATAAAATAATATAACCATTTAGGAAAAAATGCATAATCATTGCCAACAAGCAAAACTCAATGTGCCATTCTTTGGTTTTGCAAGATGACGAATGGCTATTATAACAATAGACTCAGTATGAGAATACACCATTAAAATATGTTGTACACATTAGTCCAAGAGAGTTTTTTGATTGCTTTATATATATATATATATATATCATGTAGTTCTAGTTACTGTTAGCCACTGTCCTCAAGTTGCTTATGATTGTAGGAAGGTAAGGTAATCACAGATAACTAAAATAAAATATAGAATTCAAGTAACACAAAAAGAAAGGTGATTACTGATGGATGGAAGGTCTTATAAAAAGGGTAGCAGGGCTACTAGGCTAAACAGGGCTTTTAATTGTTACAAATATTCCAGAAGCTGATGTGTCAAGAACTATTAATTGCTGGTGTCCAAAACATCAGAACAACATTAGCTCTGGGAAAGTAGGAAGGAAACAAACATTTATTAAGATCCTACTATGTGTGACTGTGACTGTGCTAGTTATGTTACAAATGCTATCTCATTTGGTTTTTACAACAGCCTTGCGACGTAGCTGCTGTTATTATTTCCATCTTATAGTTGAGGAAGCTGTGTCAGATAGAGGTTAAATGACTTGCCCAGGGTCACATAGTCAGTAGTGTCTGAGGCCAGATTTGAACAGAGGTCTTTCTGATTCTAGGCCCAGTGATTTAGCCTAGGAAACAGTAATCTGTGACACTTGGAAAAATAATAAAGTTTACTTTGTTTGTAATTTCTCTGTTAACTTGACTTACCTGTATACCTGCTCCACTTTCCTTATTTTCCCCAGTAGAATAGGAACTTCTTGAGGGTCAAGAACTGTTTATTTAATTATGTTATTTAATTAAAAAACCTTTTATGTAGTATCTGTTGAATTGAATAGCTAAAATAATTAACAATTCAAAAACTGTTTTGAAAAAAATTACACTTGTTTGTTGAAGGAAAAAATATAGGAAAATTTGATATTTTTCCTTAAATAAAACAATTTGCTGTTTGTTGTTTTTGGCACCATTTATTGTCCTAAGAAAATATGCTAAGTGTCCTCATGACTAACTTGTTGAATTAGAGCTGCTTTCCTTCCCAGTGACTTTTTAGACATTTGTATCAATTATCTCTTTAATTTAAGTAATCAAATTATTTGTCTTTCTTCTATGCCTTCCAAATTAATCTACAAAAATAATTTTTAAATTATCTTAAAATGTGTAGTATGTCCAGTCTTTGTCAGTTTCAAAGAAGACATATTAAGATTACATACTTAATTCACATATTCAACAAACATTTAGGATCATAGAACTTGGAGCAGGACAACAACTTAGTGATCATGAAATCTGAACCATCCCCTCATTTTATAGATGAGAAAATTGAGACCCTGAGAGTTTTCAACTTGCCCAGGGCCACTGAGGTAATAAGTATCTGAATAAGAATTTGAACCCAGAATTCTGACTTCATATTAAATGCCCTCATGATACTTACTGCCTCTTAGTACCTGTGATGTGCATGGCACTGGACAGAAATATGCTATGGTTTCTGTCCTCAAATAATTTAGTTTTATAAGGTATATAAGATTAATACAAAATAGCTTTCATAAGCCTACACCATTATAAATATATATTAAAGAAGCAGCACAAAATTTTTTTCTAGTTCAAAGGAAGGAACTCTTTTGACCAGCAGAATCAAAGTGCTACTTGAGCCTGCAAGGATGAGTAGGATTCAATACGGAGAGACAATAGGATGAAGACATTCTACATGTGGGGAAAATGTATGTGTGTGTGTGTGTGTGTGTGTGTGTGTGTGTGTGTGTGTGTGTGTGCAGGCAGATGAGTTAGTTATCCTTGTGAGTATGTGAATATGTGGGTAGTGTGTGAGGAAAATGTGAGGAGTAGAAATGTGAGAAATATTTTGAATCTCTGGCTAAAAAGTTTGAACTTCAGTCCTGTCAGTCAACAGGAAGTCATTGAACATTTTTGGACAGTGGAGTTATGTGATTGTAATGATGTATTAGAAAGTTTAATTTGGCAGAGCTCTGTTGGAGAGATAAGATGTAGGGAGAGATCAGAGATGAGAATTTAAATATGGAGTCTTTTAACAATAATCAAAGTGAGAAGTAATGAAGGCCTGGAGTGGGATAATGTTAAGGCATATAATGAAAATATAGGAAAGAGATTGTGAAGATATTAAAATCTGATGACTGAAGAACATGGCTTTGGGTAAAAACAGGAAAAAAATATACTACAGGAAAAGGAGTTGCTTATTAATAATTTATGCTAAGTCTTGATTAATGATTTAAATAAAATTGCCTAATTTTTACTCTAGGGGGTCAAAGAGGAGTAGGAAAATTAAAATAGTTTAATTACCATTTAGAACAAATGAATGAATCCTGGAAAGCTGTACCTATTAAAAATCACAAAATTTATATCCTAAATCTTTTCCATATATTTTTCCCATTATCCTTTATCACTATCTCAAGATAGACATATGTAAAGGCTAAATAAATAATGGATGTCTGTATAGTCTGGAATTCGGTATGTTTTATGTTGGGAAGTACAGTTTGAAAAATTATTTTTGGCTAGTTTGTTGACATGGGCACCTGAAAGACCTGGTATTGTTAAATTCTGATGAAACAAAAACATCTGGAGGGGGTGAGGGAGGAGGATAGAATGATTTTTATGACCCAAAGATTCCTTTCAACTTTTTAATGAAACAAAAAGAGTCTCATTTAGACTTCTGAACTTGAGAAAAATTATCTTACAGAAAAAAATCAGATAGAAGCCAAAGGCTTGAGGAAGAAGAAGCTACTAGGGATTTTGAAAGTTTAGGCTAGTTTAGATTAGTTGTAATGTAATGCCAAGGAAAGGCAACTTCCCAAGGTTCAGAATACCAACATAGGTGCTCTCCATTTTATTCAGTGACAAACCAAGAACAGAGAAGATCAAAACATGACATCATTCCAAATACAGCATTTACTAAACATGATTAAATAATCTCCAAGTACTACCCCACCCCAGGACCTTCCAATCATTCAATCAATTACAAAGTCTCTATTCTAAATACTTCTCCACCCCTAGGCTATACCTTAATTTAATCCACCACAAAGTCCCTCTTCTCAAATGGAGATTAGTTTCCAAACACAAGGTCAAAAGTTCCCCACCCCTGGATCACAATTGAATCTACCCCAGAGTTACATCAAGTTTAAACACAGCACTTAATACCCAAATGGAGGTCTTTTCTTCATCTTGACAGGAGGCAAGTTCTCAGCAATCTTAGTTCCTGGGGAGACAAGGCTTAGCAAGGCCATAAGATATATTGCCAGTCCCTTCATGAATTCATCCTCTGTCTGTAGAACAGTCCTAGAACCCCTGAACACATTAGCAAAGCCCTCTCCCAGGATTTCTGTAAACATACAACAAGAAAATCCTTCTTCAGGGCTTCTGAACCAACAGAAAGGCTCCCAGACCCCTGCAACAACAGCACTGTCCTTCACCAGTGGACAGTATTCACTCTGTCTGCAGGACAGTCTCCAGACCCCTGCAACAACAGCACTGTCCTTCACCAGTGGACAGTATTCATTCTGTCTGCAGGACAGTCTCCAGACCCCTGCAACAACAGCACTGTCCTTCACCAGTGGACAGTGTTCACTCTCTGTCTGCAGGACAGTCTCAGGGCTTCTTAGTGAACAGCCAGGTTCCAGGACTTCTTCAACAAAAGGACTGTCTTTCACCAGTGGACAAATCTGGCAAAAGAACATCAAAACAGACAGACAAAGTACCAGCAAAACAGCCATGTCTCCTCAGTCCTTGGCAGCTCAGGGGGCAGGTCTCAAAAGTCCAGGGCAATTCAAAGCAGCCACCAGCAATTCTCTTAGTCTCTCTCTCTCCACGAGGTGCTGCTTCCAAAAAAGGTCTTCCGCCTCTCTCTTGTCTCTCCAAATCTAAGTCAACAGCTCCTCACAGTTCAGGACTTTCTTTTCACATCAACAAGTCCATCCCACAGGTGGGATTAACAAGCTCTGGGTTTTAACACAATCAATTTGAAAAACTAAGCCAATACAGGGGAATCTTTAAATGCCATTACTATCACATTAGTAAAGGGAAAAACTCTTTCTGTATTGTCTAAGAAATAGATCCAACTTAAGATTTACCAGTTAGGAAGAGCTGAGAATGAATATGGAAAATAATCCTGTTTGCATATGAGACTTTACATTTTGTTTTTTTAGTTGGTGTCAAAAAAGGCATACTTAACACTTTCATGTTTATGTTTAACAACTTTGACAAAAAGGTACTTCTGACTTTCTAAAAAGTTGTCATTTGTGATTGCATATTCATATTCTCAATATATTTAATAATAGTATTTCCAATCACCAAATCCACATGCTGCCACCAATCTAACTCAAATTTACACCACTTTACCAAACCTTTATTATTAAACATACTTAATTTGCTTTAATGGATGTCTGATCTCTCATTGTCTCCTACCACTCATTGTTACTCTTGAGTCATTTCAGTTGTGGCTAACTCTTCATGACCCCATTTGGGATTTTCTTGGCAAAGATACTGGAGTGGTTTGCCATTTCCTTCTCCAGCTCATTTATCAAATGAGGAAAACTGAGGCAAACATGGTTAAGTGACTTGCCCAGGGTCACATAGCTAGTAGTGTCTGAGGCCAGATTTGAACTCAGGAAGAAATTTCCTGAGTTCAAATCCAGTACTCCATCCACTACACCACCTAACTTTCCCACAATTGTACAGTTTGATTTAATTCAACAAGCATTCATTAAGTGTTTCTTGTCTGCAAGGTAGTTTACTAGGCACTGGGAATATAGAGGAGAAAAAAAGTTCCCACCCTCAGTGACATTATGCTTTACTGTGAGTATGTGAGATACAATAGGTAATTTAAATACAAAGTAATTTGACAAGAGAATGAACACTAACAACTTGGGGGATTGAGGAAAATACCTTTACCATCTCATCCTGTGGGATTCTTGACCATGCCCTTGGATGAATCCTGAAGAAAGAATTCTGAGTACAATGTAGACCCTTCTCAAAGTCTTTTAATATTTCATGTAAAACTTGGACATCTCATGTTTTCCTTTCAAAAGGTCACTGGTCAAATTTTTCTTCAGGTGATAGACATCCTTGATGATGTGTTTTATGGTAGAATAAAACCTCCCCAAGGTCAAGGACTGTTATTTTTGTGCTTGTGTATCTGGGGCCTAGCACAATGCTTTGCATATACTAAGTGCTTAATAGGTGTTTTTAATTGAATTAAATCATTTGTAGGAACAATTGTCACTTGGGCTATCTCTGCCCATAGTATGAAAATCCAGATTTTTTAGCTTGATATTCTAGAATTTCAATCATTGAGCCCTAACCTGACTTCCCAACCTTGTTTTGCATTAATTTTACTTTCATACTTGACATTCTAGTCAAGAATAGGTATTCACTTTTTCCACACGAACTGAGATATTTTTTAGCGCATGACTCTCTCTGTATTTGTATTGCTTTTTAAAAACCAAATACAGATAATACTTTACCTTTGTTTCAATCAGTTTTAGCTTACTAGATAAATACTCTAGCCTTTTGATTTAAAAAAATTTTCACATTGTCATCTGACTCATTACATATTCTGAAATTTTAACAAACAGCCATCTTTTAATTTCATCCAAATCACTAGCAAAATAATTTAGGAGAGATCCCTGGGTCACTCCTCTAGAGAGCTCCCTCCAGGTCATTCAGACACTTTCAAATAACTAAACTTGATCTGTGCATCTAGGATAAAATGTAAACGCCTCTGGCTGGCACATAGTAAGGGCTTAATTAATGCTTGCTTGCTTAATTGATCACATGTACTCTGCAATGCAATCAAACTGGCCTTTTTGCTTTATCTGTTACAGAGTATTCCATCTGTCACCTATGCCAAGAATGATCTCTCTCGTTACCTTTTCCTCTTGAGACCTCCAGGTCCTTTTCAAGTTCCAGGAGAAGTGCCTCCTTCTTCAAGAGGCCTGTCCTAATTACTTTTTTTTTTCCAATTTATTTATTTATTTTTATTTTTAAACATTCATTCCCACAAGATTTTGAGTTACTAAAAGGGAAGATAAACAATACAATATAGGTTGTACATGTGTAGTTACGCAAAATGTTTCCATAGTAGTTATATTGTGAAAGACTAACTATATTTCCCTCCATCCTATCCCACCCCTCACTTATTCTATTTTCTAATTTGACCCTGTCCCTTTTCAAAAGTGTTTGCTTCTAACTACCCTCTCCCCACCCAATCTGCCCTCCCTTCTATCATACCTCCCTGTTATCCCCTTCCCCCCTACTTTCCTGTAGGGTAAGATACCCAATTGAATGTGTATGTTATTCCCTCCTGAAGCCAAATTCAATGAGAGTAAGATTGACCCATTCCCTTTCATCCTCCTGCTTTTCCCCTCCATTGTAACAGTTTTCTCTTGCCTCTTTTATATGAGATAATTTATTCTATTCTATCTCTCCCTTTCTCCTCCCAATATATTCCTCTCTCACCTCTTAATTTTGTTTTTAAAATCCTTTCATATTCAACTCATCCTGTGCCCTCTCTATATGTACACACATACACACACATTCTTATATATTTATACTCATATATACCCCCCTATACATCATATATGTATGTATACATATATATGTATGCACACACACATATTCCCTTCAACTATCCTCACACTGAGAAAAGTCCATGAGTTACAATCATCATATTTCCATGCAGGAATGTAAATAGTTCATTTAATAAGTTCCTTACAATTTCTTTTTCCTGTTTAGCTTCTAATGCTTCTCTTGCTTCTTGTATTTGAAAGTCAAATTTTCTGTTCAGCTGTGCTTTTTTCATCAAGAATGTTTGAAAGTCCTCTATTTCATTGAATGACCATATTTTCCCCTGAAGCATTATACTCAGTTTTTCTAGGTAGGTAATTCTTGGTTTTAATCCTAGCTCCTTTGACCTCCAGAATATCATGTTACAAGCCCTTTGATCCCTTAATGTAGAAGCTGCTAGGTCTTGTGTTATCCTGATTGTGTTTCCACAATACTCAAATTGTTTTTTCTCAGCTGCTTGTGGTATTTTCTCCTTGACCTGGGAACTCTGGAGTTTGGCTATAATATTCCTAGGAGTTTTCTTTTTGGGATCTTTTTCTTTCTTTTTTTCTTTAAAAGCAAGTGGGGGGGGGGGGGGGGGGGAGGCGGCCAGGTGGCTCAGTGAATAAGAGCACCGGCTCTGGTGTTGGGATGACCTGGATCAAATCTGGGCTCAGATACTTAGCACCACACCCAGAAATAACTGGCTGTGTAACCTTGAGCAAGTTATTTAACCCTGATTACTTAAAAAAAAAAAGCAAATGGGGTTAATTAACTTGCTCAAGGTTACATGGCCAGTTATTTTTTGTGTGGGTGCTAAGTATCTGAGGCTGGAACTGATCCTGGGTCTCCTAATGCTGGGGCCAGCGCTCTTACTCACTGCGACACCTGGCGGCCCCCTGGGATCTTTTTCAACAGGCAGTCAGTGAATTCTTTCAATTTCTATCTTGACCTCTGGTTCTAGAATATCAGGGCAATTTTCCTTGAGAATTTTTTGAAGGATGATGTTATGGGAATGTGAATTTAAGATCTTCCCTGCCCCTAGGCCCTTTGATAGGCTTAAGTGCACCTGGAGGGTGGGGGGCGGCGCTTGGTTTTCAGAAATGCTTTTTGATTGGGCTGTGGGTCAAGAGGGTTGTGACATTCTCTGAGCCAGAAGACTATATAAACCCTGATGTGAGGCTTTGCTTTGGGGATCACTTTGAGAAGTGTTGTGTGATTTGACCAGATGAGACTTTGGGCAGCCGTTGAGCACCCTGGCTTTGAAAACCCAGATGTTGATGCTTCCCTCTCTGGTAACTGTGAGTAGGTATGGATGTAATGGTTGGACAGTTGGAGGCCTGTCTGTTTGATCTGTTACTCTATCATCTTGTAAGTTCTGCTTGTAACTTGTTTGTATTCTCTGAAGTTCGGGGTGCTGACTTTTTCCCCTGAACTAGGTAAATGATATGTTTGATTGATTAGAATAAGATTGTTAACCCATTTTGAGTTGTTTTCCTTTAGAAAAGCAGATCTGAGAACCTGTGTTGTCAGCCACCCTGGGGATGCTAGTGTGCTTACTGTGACAGATGAATTCTAGGCTTTTTTCTGATTATGGCTTTTGGGTAGTTCAATAATTTTTAAATTTTCTCTCCTGGATCTATTTTCCAGGGCAGTGGTTTTTCCTGCCTATTTTTTTTTTTTCCAAATTTCACATTGCCTTCTATTTTTTCATTTGTTTGGATCTGTTTTATAGTATCTTGATTTCTCATAAAGCCACTTTATTTCTATTTGCTCCAGTCTAATTTTGAAGGAATTATTCTTGAGTGAGTTTTTGAAATTCCTTTTCCAGGGCAATTCGACTTTTTAAGACATTCTTCTCCTCATTGGCTTTTTGGGTCTCTTTTGCCATTCGAGTTAGTCTATTTTTTAAGGTGTTATTTTTTTCAGTCAGGCTGTTGATGTACTTTTAATGATTTCCTTGAATCATTCTCATTTCTCTTCCCAACTTTTCTTTCACTTCTCTTACTTGATTTTCAAAATTCTTCTTGAGCTCCTTCTTGGCCTGTGATTAGTTCATATTTTTCTTGGAAGCTTTTGATGCAGGAGTTTTGATTTTGTTGTCTTCTTCTGGTTCTATGTTTTGATCCTCTGTCCCTCCAAAAAGGATTCTATAGTCTGATTGTGCTTTCTCTATTTGTTCATCTTGCCAGCCAATTACTAGACTTTTAAGCTCTTTGCCATGGTAGAACTCTGCTTTCAGAATGGAGAGTGCTGTGTCCCAAATTGCTGGAGTTTTTCACATATGTCAGAGCTGTTGTCAGAGCTATGAGGAGGGTGCCCTCTCTACAGCCACCACAAGCTCTGGCATACTGGTCACACACCCCAGGAACACCCCCCAAGACTGTGACCCAGATCCAAGCAGATCAAAGCAAGAGTGATTACCCTCTGAATGGTGGCTTGGTACCCCCACGATCTGCAGGTCAGGAGCTCTGGAGGCAGCCGCATGGGAGTAGCTGCAGCCACCACACACTGCCACTCCTTGCTCTTCTCTCACCCTGGATCACCAGGCTTCCCCACAGACATTTTACTTTCTTTTTGGCATTTAGGGGTTGAGAAGTCTGGAAACCACCACAGGTGCTGTTGTTTCACTCTCCTGAAGTGTGTTCTGCCCAACCTGTGCCGTCAGTTGGGGCTGCCCTGGGTCTGAGCCCAGCATAGCTCATGCAGGACTGTACTTGGCTATCAGCCCTGTGCAATATACTCTTCCTGTTTTCCTGCCAGGCTGCCTTCTGTGGGAGATTTATTTCTCTCTTTCATTTTGTGGGTTCTGAAGTTCTAAAATTTGTTTAGAGTCATTTTTTTTAAAGGGCGTGGAGGTGATTAGAATGGGAACTCAACCAAGTTTCTGCTTTTACTCCACCCTCTTGGCTCTGCCCCCTGGCCTTTCCTAATTTCCTCAGTTGTTAGTGGTCCTTCTTTCCTTTTTTGACAATTGGACACTTGACAATTTCTAGTCCTGACACCTCTCTCTTGTTCTCTGAGGTTTTTCAGAGACCACTTAGAGTCATCAAAGATTTATGTCTAGGACTTGATAACATGAATTCTTTGAGTACAGCTAGGTAGTTATATTTCTGTTTATATTGAGTTTCAACATCTTGTCCAGTATTTTTTTGTATCCAAAGTTCAGTATATCATTGCATTCCATAATATTCCCCTAAATACTTGGTTTACACAATTAGGGGATCCCAGGCTAGGGTCTTCCCTAGCACAACATGTTACACAGTATATATCATTGCTTCTCCAAAATCATGGGGTCCCAGGCTAGGGTCTCCCCTAGCATAACACATCGTTAAGGGGTAACAGAAAATGTAAACACCATCCACTCTTAAGTCACAGTAAGTCATAATCTCCTCAATCAGTATACAGTGTCCAAATAATGTCTTCTCTCATCTTGACTTGAGGCTGACTTCCAAAGCCCATGGCTCTGCCTCTGTGGGTTGACTGCTCCTGACTCTTGCCTGGATTCACACGTAGGCAGCTCTCTGCTCCTGCTCCATATCTCTGCTCATGGGGACTGCTCCACTCCAAGTTCCTACATGACAGCAGACTCTAGAGCTTCCTGCCCACAGCTTCTGTTTCTAGGAAAATGAAGCTTCACAGGGCTACAACAATATTTATGCACATTACCAGCCCATTATTTCATTTCACTTTAAGAGCTCTTAAAAGGGACTTAAGCTAAACCTCCTTCTCATGGGCGAATCTCTGCTCTTCAGCTCAATTCACTCATAAAGACCAACAGGTAGGGCTTCCTTCTGCTGAGAAATTAATACAGGCCAAAAGACAGGGCTTCTGTGTGAGAAATTAGTACAGATCAACAGACAGAGCTTTTGTCTGAGGAATTAACAGAGATCAACAAACAGGGCTTCTGTCTAAGAAATTAGCACAGATCAATAGATAGAAGTTAACACAGACCAACAGACAGAGCTTCTATCTGAAAAATTAACACATCAACAGAGGGCCAACATCATGAACATTCTTTCTGTTAGGCCTCCACATAAGCAAGTTCCCTTAGACCACTCATGCTATATTTTACAATTCAGAACTATGCTGGCATACTTATAGTTGCTGTTAGTGCTATGAATATTGCCTTGGTGATGCATAGGCCCAGACCAACTCCAAACTTAAGATATCTGTCAGACATAGCCTCCCTGGTAGCAGGGATTACATGAGCTATGCTCACATTGCTGAACTTCTTACTCAGGACATCATAAACCCTAACAGTGCCCTTTAAGATTCCTTCTGGCAGAATTCTTTAGTCAGCATATATTTCTTAAGTGCTTGCTATCTGCCAGGCACTGTACAGAGCACTGTGTATGTGAAGAAAGGCCACGGTGTGATCACTTTCCTGAAGGAGCTCCCATTCTAATGGCCAACTCAATATGCCAATAGCTATTTCAGTGTGAGATAAGCATCTTTTGAATGAAAGATCATCTAGGGAAAACTCTAGTAATAGGAAAGGGTGAGTAGAGACCAGGAAAGGCCCCCTTCAGAAGGTGAGATTTGAGCTGAGTCTTGAAGGAAGCCAAGGGAATCAAGAGGTAGGTGTAAGAAGGAGATGCCTTATAGGAATAGTGCATAGTCACTTAAAAGTCACAGGTATTCTTCAGTATTGTATTGGAAATCCTAGCAATAGCAATAAGAGAAGGAAAAAGAAGGAAATTAGAATAGGGAATGAGATAACAAAACTACCTCTTTTTGCAGATGGTATGAGGATATATTTGGAAAATCCCCCAAGACTCACCTAAACAGTTAGTTGAAACAAAAATTTTAGTAAAGTATCAAGATAAAAACTAAATTCACAGAAATCATCAGCACTACTATATATCAAAGGAAAACCTTGCAAGAAGATATAATAAAAGATACTCCATTTAAAGTAATTCTAGACAGTATGAAATACCTGGGAGTATACCTGCCCAAAGAAACTCAGGAACTATATAAACAAAATTATAAAAAAAAACAACCTTTTACATAAATAAAATCAGATTTAAATAATTGGAGAAATGTTAATTGTTTATAGGTAGTCAGGGCCAATATAATAAAACTGACAATTTTGCCTAAACTATTTTGTACATTCAGTGCTCTCCCAATTGCCAAAAATATTTTACTGAATTAGAAAAAATTAACAGAATTCATTTGGAAGAACAAAAAGTCAAGGGTATTAAAGGAACTAATGAAAAAAATTTAAAGAGCTTTAGCACTATCAGATCTTGAACTATATATAAGGGAATGATTATCACAGCTATCTGGCACTGGCTAAGAAATAGAAAGGTAGATGAATGGAACAGAGTAGATATACAGTTTATAGCAGCAAATTAATATTATCGCTTTGTATTTGACAAATGTAAAGACCCAAGATTTGTATATAAGAATTCATTATTTGGTAAAAATTGTTGGGAAAACTAGACAGCAGTATGGCAGAAACTAGGTATAGACTACTACCTTATATCATTTATACCAAGATAAGGTCAAAATGGGTACATGACCTAGATATAAAGAGAGATATTACAAGAAAATTAGAAGAACATGGAACATTATTTGTCAGACTTGTGGGTAGGCAAAAAAAATATGAATAAACAAGAAGGAGAAAGGAAAGTTTGTAAAATGAATAATTTCAATTACATTAAACTAAAAAGGTATTGTACAAATAAAATAAATGTCACCAAGATCAGAATGAAAGCAGAAAATTGGGGGGGGGGAAATTATAGGCAATTTCTTAGATAAAGGCCTCATATCTCAAATATATAAAGAACATTGTCAAATTTGTAAGAATACAAGTCATTCCCCAATTGATAAAATTTGGTCAAAGCATATGAACAAGTAGTTTTACAGTGAAGAAATCAAAACAATTTATAGTCATATAAAAAAGTTCTAAAACATTATTGATTAGAGAAATGCAAATTAAAACAGCTTTGAGATACCATTTTACACCTACCAGATTGATTAAAACGATTGAAGGGGGAAGTGATTAATGTTGGAGGGGATGTGGAAAAATTGGGACACTAATTCATTGTTGGTAGAATTGTGAACTGATCATACCTCTTTGGAGAGCAGCCTGGAATTATGCTAAAAGAGTTATTAAAGTAACCATACCATTTGACCCAGCAATATTGCTATTAGGACTATTTTGAAAGATAATTAGGGAAAAAGGAAAGGAATCTGTATGTTCTAAAATGTTCATAGTAGCTCTCTTTGTGGTGGCAAAGAACTGGAAATTGGAGGAATGCCCATCAATTGGGGAGTGGCTGAAAAGTGGTATATGATTGTGATGGAATACTACCATGCCATAAAAATGATAAGCTCAATGATCTCAATAAAAATGGAGCAATTTGCATGAAATAATGAAGAGTGAAATGAACAGAACCAAGAGATCATTGTACATAGTAAAAACAATGAAAAAAATGGACTTATGGAATAATACAAACTTTCCATAACATGGTGCACTAAAAAAGATGATTGTACATGAAGCTGCAGATCTACTATTCACAACTTGGTATTCCTTTCAAATATACAACAAAATTAGCATGTAATTTTTTCCTTTTCTTTTTCTTCCCTTCTCCCCTACCCATGCCCTAGAGATGGCTAGCATTAGACACAAGTAGATATATTGTAAAATTATTCATTACTTTCTCTGGATGCAGATAGTATCTTTCTTATGTCCTTTATAGTTAATTTGGGTATCATAATAGACAAAAATAACTTATTTGTTCAAAGTCCCTTCTCTCCTCTGATGTTGCCACCACCCTGATTCAGGCACTTTATGATCTCATACCTGGACTATTGCAAGAGCATGCTGGTTGGTCTTCCTACCTCAAATCTCTTCCCAGTTCAATCCATTCTCCACTCAGTTGTAAAACTGGTTTCCTTAAAACACAAGACTGCTCATGTTACATATATTTCTCTTCCACCACCCCTTATTCCATTGACTCCACTTATTCCTTAATGCCTCTAGGATCAATCATAAAATTTTCTCCTTGTATTTTTAAAGCCCTCTATAATCTGACACTTTCTTACCTTTCTGGTGTTCTTATACCCTTCTCCCATACCTTTCCCCTCACCATGTACTTTGTGTTGTAGCAACACAGGCCTCCTTGTTCTTCCTGGAATTCTCTCCCTCCTCATCTCTGCCTCTGGGATTCCCTGGCTTCCTGTAATTGCCATATGAAGTTCTACCTTCTGAATAAAACCATTCTCCTTACAAAGGTCAATCTCTCTATATGCACTCTTAATTCCATCCTTCCTATCCTGTCTCCTCTAGAAGATTGACCCCTCTCATCCCCTCTCTCTCTAATATTCAAACTCTGTGTCTACATACCCATGTCTTCCTTATCCTTAAAAAAAAAACTCCTGGAGAGGTGGAGCCAAGTTAGCAGAGTAAAAGCAAGGACTTGCTTAAGCTCTCCCCCAAACCCCTGAAAATACCTGTAAAAAATGACTATAAACAAATTCTAAAGTAGCAAAACCACAAAATGACAGAGTGAAACACATTTCCAGCCCAAGAAAACCTGAAAAAAAAGGTCTGTTGCACCAGGCTCAGAGAGGAGCACAGCCCAGCAGGGGCTGCACCAGCACAGAAAGGGCCCTAGCAAATCTTGAGCAGGCTTCAGGGCACTGAATCACTAGCAGTTGTGGTGATTTCCAGACTTCTCAACCCACAAACACCACAGACAAGTTAGAATGTCAGTAGGAAAGGTGTATCAGACCTGGGTGAGACAGGAGGATGGTCCTGCCCCAGCCTTGGAGTAGTGGTGCCAGTGGCAGCAATAGCTGCTTCCAGAGCTCTCAGCCCACAGACTGTTGGAGGATAGAACAACTAATCAGAGGGGGATGGTGGGGATCTCTTTGGTGGTGCTGAGGCAGGATTCTCTTGCTTTGCCATTGCTTGGATCTGGGTCTCAATCCTGAGTTGCAGTCCTGGGGCAAGGAGGAACACTGGTGTGGTAGAGCTTGTGGTGGTGGTGAAGAGGGAATCTTCCTCACAGTTTCAAGCCAGAAAAGGGTGCTTGTGGTTACTCATAGGCCAGAATACATGGCAGGAAAGGGGTAAACACCTCTCCTTTGATCATACCACCTTGGAAGAACTGAAAATTTACATGCCTTTAGAAGTCTCTTTGAAAACAGCTGCACAAAACCCCTATAGTTTGGGACAGTACACCCTTCAAACTGGAATCAGAGTCCAATCTTAACAAAGAGTGAAAAAGTCAAGTAATTGGCTGGGAAAGTGAGAAAACAGTGGGAGCAAAATCAGACTATAGAATCTTAGTTTGGTGACAGAGAAGATCAAAACATACAACCAGAAGAGGACAAAAAAGTCAAAGTTCTTACACCCAAAGTCTCCAAGAAAAATGTGAATTGATCACAGGCCATGGAAAAGCTCAAAAAGCATTTTGAAAATCAAGTAAGAGAAGTAGAAGAAAAATTGGGAAGAGACATGAGAGAGATGCAAGAAAATCATGAAAAACAAGTCAACAGCTTGCTAAAGGAGACCCAAAAAATACTGAAGAAAATAGCACCTTAAAAATTAGATTAATACAAATGGCAAAAGGGTTCCAAAAAATCAATGAAGAGAAGAATGCCTTAAAAAGCAGAATTGGCCAAATGGAGAATGAGATCCAAAAGCTCAGTGAAGAAAAAATTCCTGATTGTATTTCCACTATACTTGAATTGTTTTTTTTTTCTGGTTGCTTGCAATACTTTCTCCTTCACCTGAGAACTCTGAAATTAAGCTACAATATTCCTAGGAGTTTTCTTTCTGGGATTTCTTTTAAGAGGGGATCAGTGGATTCTTTAAATTTTTATTTTACCCTCAGAGCAGTTTTCCTTGATAATTTTTTTTTGGAAGGGGGAAGGCAAGAATATTGGTGTTAAGTGATCTGCCCAAGGTCACACAGCTAGTAAGTGTGTCAAGTGTCTGAGGCCAGATTTGAACTCAGGTCCTCCTGACTCCAGGACTGGTGCTCTATTCACTATGCCACCCCCCACCCCCAATAATTTCTTGAAAGACTATGTCTAGGCTCTTTTTTTGATCATGGCTTTCCGGTAGTCTAGCAATTTTAAAATTATGTCTCCTGGATCTATTTTCCAGATCAGTGACTTTTCCAATGAGATATTTCACATTGTCTAATATTTTATCATTCTTTTGGTTCTTTTTTATAATTTCTGATTTCTCATAAAGTCATTAGTTTCATTTGCTCCATTATAATTTTGAAGGAATTATTTTCTTCTGTGAGCTTTTGGACTTCCTTTTTCCCATTGGCCTGTTCTGCTTTTTAAGGCATTCTTCTCCTCATTGGCTTTTTGGACCTTTTTTGCCATTTGGGTTAGTCTATTTTTAAGGTGTTATTTTCTTAAGTATTTTGGGGGGGTCTCCTTTAGCAAGCTGTTGACTTGTTTTTTTTTATGATTTTCTTGTATCGCTCTCATTTCTCTTCCCATTTTTTCCTCTACTTCTCTTACTTGATTTTCAAAATCCTTTTTGAGCTCTTCCATTGTTGTAATGGTAATGGAATTTAAAGATCCCCTTGTATTGGCTTGGTTTTCAGGTCAACTGTTAAAACCCAGAGCTTCTGAATCCCACTTTTGGGATGGACTTGTTGATGTGAAGAGGGGGGCTGAAATGGGAGGAGTTGGCACCGTGGATGAAGAGGCCCAAGAAGAGAGAGGCCAGAAGAACTTTTGGGAGCAGCATCATGGAGGTGGAGAGAGAAAGAGAGAGAAAATTGCCGGGGGCCAAAGCTGCAGAGAGAAAGAGAGAGAACTGCCAGCAGAAGCCACCCGGATTGCTGAGGACCAGTTGGAGCTACCCAGGACTTTCGAGAACTGCTATCCGGAGCTGCCGAGAACTGAGGAGGCATGACTGTGGTGCCAGTATTTTTTCTGTCTGTTTTAATGTTACTTTGCCAGATTCTTCTGCTGGTAAAGGACAGTGCTGTTGTCGCAGAGGTTCTGGAACCTTCTGTTGGTTCAGAAACCCTGAAGGAGGATTTTCTTCTTGTATGTTTAAAGAAATCCTGAAGGAGTGTCTTGCTGATGTTTTCAGGGGTCCAGAGACTGTTCTGAAGGAAGAGAGTGAATTGATGAGGACACTGGCAATGTATATTGTGGCTTTATTAAGCTTTGTCTTCCCAGGAATAGGAATTGCTGAGAACTTGCCTTAGGTCAAGATGAAGAAAAGACCTCCCTTTGGGTATTGAATGCTGTGATGATTTCTTAATTTTATTGTGTCTTAGGTGTAGATGGTCTTTGTGCTCTCTGCTGCCCCTTTGAAAAGGTGCTTGGTGGTAACTGATGATAATTGTAATTCAGTTGTGATCCAGGGGTGGAGTACTTTTATTTTTCTGCTTTGTGACTGACCAAATGAATGTACTTTATTATTGAAAACTATTCTCCAGTTGAATAAAGAGAAGACTTTGTGATTTACTAAATGAATGTACTTTCCAGGGGTGGAGTACTTGAACCTTAGTACTTTGTGATTTATTGAGGACTTACTAAATGATTGAGTTACCCTGCATTTTGATTTTCTCTTTTCTGTGAATGTCTTGCCTTAATCTGTCACTGAATAAATGGAGTTTGCTATGCTCATAATCGGAACCTGGAAGTTGCTTGTGCTTGGTGTTACAATGGCCTCTGACAAATTCATTTTTTTTCTCAGGGGCTTTTGATGCAGGAGCTTTGACTTTGTTGTCTTCTTCTGGTTGTATGCTTTGATCTTCTTTGTCACCAAAATAAGATTCTATATTCTGACTTTTTAAATGCTGTTTCCTCATCTTTCCAGCCAAATACTTGACTTTCTAGCTCTTTATCAGGGTAGGACTCTGCTTCCAGTGGTTTTGTATCAGCCGCTCAATCCTGCAGTGTCTGTGGGACCAGAGCTCTGGAAGCAGCAGCAACAGTAGCTGCTGCTGCTGTTGTCATCACCACTGCCACTGCCACAAGCACCACCTCTACCTCTACCAACCCAGTCTGGTGCCGGACCCAACCAGACTGTGCTCCTCATTCACCCAGGTTCCACAGACTTTCTCCACTGTCCTTCTATGCTGTCTTTGGTATTTGTGGGTTGAGAAACCTGAAAACTTCCACAAAACTGCAGTGATTCAGTACCATGAGTCTTGCTCCATCCTGTCTATGCTGGTGTGGTCCACAGTGGCTTGTGCTCTGCTCTAAGCCTGGTGTTATAGACCCTTCCTGTTGGCCTTCCAGGCTGTCTTGGGCTGGAGATTTGCTTCACTCTGCCATTTTGTGAATTCTGTAGCTCTAGAATTTGTTTAGAGTAATATTTTACATGTATTTGGAGGGGTTTGGTGGCAATCTCCAGCAAGTCCCTGCTCTTTCTCTGTTATCTTGTTCCAGAGCAAGAAAATAATTCTTTAAAAATTAGAATGAAACAAATGGAAGCTGATGACTTTATAAGAAATCAAGAAATTATAAAACAAAACCAAAAGAATGAAAAAATAGAAGACAATGTGAAATATCTCATTAGAAAAACAACTCACATGGAAAACAGATCCAGGAGAGAGAATTTTAAAATTATTGGACCACTTGAAAGCCTTGATCAAAAAAAGAGCCTAGACATCATCTTTTTTATTTTTTTAAAGCAATTGGGGTTAAGTAACTTGCTCAAGGTTACACGGCCAGTTATTTCTGGGAGTGGTGCTAAGTATCTGAGCCCAGATTCAATCCCCAGGTTATCCTGACACTGGGGCAAGTGCTCTTACTCACTGAGCCACCTGGCCGCCCCAAGACATCATCTTTCAAGAAATTGTCAAGGGAAACTGCCCTAATATTGTAGAACCAGAAGGTGAAATAGAAATTGAAAGAATCCACTGATCACTTCCTGAAAGAGATCCCCAAAGGAAAACTTCTGGGGATATTGTAGCCAAATTCCAGAGTTCCCAGGTCAGGAGAAACTCTTGCAAACAGATGGAAAGAAACAATTCAAGTACTGTGGAAACACAGTTGGGATAACACAAGATTTAACAGCTTCTACACTGAGTTATTGGAGGGCTTGGAATATGATATTCCAGAGGTCAAAGGAACTAGCATAAAACCGAGAATTACCTACCCTGAAAAACTAAGTATAATCCTTCAGGGGAAAAATGGATATTCAATGAAATAGAGGACTTTCAAGCATTTGTAGTGCCAATGGAATATTTGCAGCTCCTACCATCAATATAAAGACTGTGACTATAAATATTGTATGACGTTTGATTGTAAAATATGCCGAACTCTCCATATAGAGGACAGAACTGAAAAATTTAGTCACCAGAAAACTGAATCCCCAAACCAGTAAGCTGACTCCATCATAATTAGTAAAGAAATTAACAAGCCATAATAATGCTGAGAGCCACAGCATTCTTTAACTTCCCACAAACAAATACAAGATTAATATTTACTCACAAACCTCTCTATCTCCTTGAGTACCTCTCTCTCCCACTGTCTCACTAGCTCTGATTCTGAGCTACAGCATTCTTGATGCAAAGGCCAGAGCTGAATAGAAAATTTCACTTTCAAATACAAGACTCAAGAGAAGCATGTAAAGGTAAACAGGAAAGAAAAATGATAAGGAACTTATTAAAGTTGAGCTGTTTACATTCCTACATGGAAAGATGATATTTCTAACTTGAGACCTTTCTCAGTATGTGGGTAGTTGTTGGGAACATATATACATACATACATATATACATATACACACATAAATATCTACATACACAGAAGGGATGATATCTAAAAAATAAAATTAAGGGGAGATAGAGAGGAATGTATTGGGAGAAGAAGAAAGGGAGAGGTAGAATAGGGTAAGTTATCTCACATAAAAGGGGCAAGAAAAAGCTTTTATAGTGAAGGGGAAGAGACAGGAGGTGAGGGGGACTAAGTGAACCTTACTCTTATCAGATTTAGCTTAAGGAGGGAATAACATACTCAGTTGGTTATGGAAATCTATTTTACCTTACAGGAAAGTAGAGGGGAAGGGGATAAGAGAGGGGGGATTATAGAAGGGAGGGCAGATTGGGGGATGGGGTAACCAGAAGCAAGTGCTTTTGAGGAGGATCATGGTCAAAGGAGAGAATAGAATATGGGGGGGGGTGGGATAGGATGGCAGGAAGCAGTTAATTTTTCACAACATGACTCTAATGGAAGTTTTTTCCATGACTACACATGTATAACATATCAAATTTTTTGCCTTCTCAATGAGGGTGGATGGGGAGGGAGAAGGAGAGATAATTTGAAACTCAAAATTCTAAAAATGAGTGTTAAAAATTGTTTTTACATGCAACTGGGAAATAAGATATATGGGTAATGGTGCATAGAAATTTATCTTGCCCTATAGAAAAATAAAAGGGGAAGCAGATAGGAGAAGGTGGGGTGATAGAAGGGAGGGCAGATTGGAAGAATAGGTTATCAGAATGTACACCTTCTTGGAGTGGGGGAGGAAAGTAATGGGGAGAAAATTTGGAACTCAAAATCTCATGGAAGTGAATGTTGAAACTAAAAATAAAATTTAAAATATTTAAAATTTAAAATAAAATAAATTTAAAATAAAATCTTTAAAAATATTAAGAAAAAATCTGCTAATATCTTTCTTCACCTTTATGGATCAGTTCCTTGAGAGTCTATAGTCAGTGTTTCTAGTTCCTCTCTTCTTTAATTCTAATAGGGATGGGGAATCTGTGGTCTTGAGGCCACATGTAGCCTTTTAGATCTTTGGGTGAGGCCTTTTGACTGAGTCCAAATTTTAGAGAAGAAATCCTTTTATTAAGAGGATTTGTTCCATGAAGTTTGGGTTCAGTCAAAGTGCCACGCTTGACCTAGAGACTGCAGTTTCCCCACTGCTGTATCTAGTACCTTTTCTTCTTGTCTATTATCTCCAATTTATCATGTAAATATCTTTTGTTTTGTATTTGGTTGTTGGCATGTTGTCTCCTTCATTAGACTGTGAGTTCCATGAAAGCTGGGACTGTCTTTTACCTTTCTTTGTATTCTTAGCACTTAATACAGTGCTTGAAACATAGTAGTGCTTACTAAATACCTACCAACTAACTCAGTCAGAAGTTCTCTGTGTCCTGTCACCTTGATAAGGAACTGCTTTATTCCACTCTAATATTCTGTGCCCAGGAGAGTACTTGTTTTCTTTAATAAGATGAATGAGGATACTTTGGGGTACATTGGTCCATATTCCCAATTGTGGTCTGTCTGGTGACTAGGAGAGTATCTAGCAGTTCATTATATACAGTTCTCAATTCTCTCTCCCAGTGTCATGCTCTGAGTCTCAGCAATGTCTTTGATTCATAGTTCTTAGATGTATCCAAATTTAACATTTTTTTTGTGTGTGTGAGAGCCTTGACTTTTAGACAATCCATTCTAGACCATTAAGGTATTTTTAATACCTGTCTTTCTTAATACTTTGATATAGTCTGTGACTATAGGTAATTGAACAATAATTACCACTTTGCTGTTTTTTACTAGAAACTGAGACTTATGATTTTGTCAGTATAGGGAGTTCCTAATATTGGAAAGACAAGAATGTTCTGGGGTTGTTAAGAGCTTCAAGATGAGGAGAACAACCAGAAAATTATCGCAATAGTCTAGGTGTGAGGTGATAAGAACTTGCATATATATCATTAAATCATCTGCATAGAGATGATAGTTGAGCTTGTGGTAGCTGATGAGATCACTGAGCAGAATTGTGTAGAAGAAAAAGAGAAGAAAGTTCAGGACAGAGCCTTTGGGGTCACTCATGTTTACTGGGCATCACCCGGATGAAGATCCAGCAAAAGAAACTGAGAAGTCATAGTCTCTCAGGTAGAAAGAGAACCAGGAGAGCTGTGTTACAGTGTCACATGCTATAGAGAGATCAAGAAGGCTGAGGATTAGGAAAAAGACCATTAGCTTTGTCAATGAGGAGATCATTGGTAATTTTGGAGAGAGCAGTGTCAGTTGAATGATGGGGTTGAAAGCCATATTATAGAGAAGACAGTGAGAGGAGAGGAAGTGGAAGCACTAAGTGTAGATGGCTTTTTAAAGGAGTTTAGCGAAGAAGAGGAGGAGAGATAATGAGTTTTTCTGTTTGCTTTCTTTTGTTATTAAGGATGAAGGAGACATGGTCACATTTGTAGGTAATCGAAACTTTCCTGTCAATAAATGAAGTGAATAATAAATAAATGAAATAAATGATTGAAGATTAGAGAGTGTAGATGATAGATGGGGCAATCTTCTTGAGAAGACAGGATGGGATGGGATCAAGGTTGGATGTAGAAGGATTGGCCTTGATAAAATAAAGGGCCATCTTTTCTTCTGATGTGTGAGTAAAGGAAATAGTAGACAAAGATATTGGAGTGATGTGATAGGAGTAGGAGAGTCAAGACAGGGACGGGGGAGGGAGGAGATTGAGAGAGAGAGAGGGAGAGAGAGATTGAGATTCTTAGGTGAGAGGCTAGGGGAAAAGGGGCACTATGGGAGGCATGAGGAAAGATGAAAAGATTTAGAATAGCTATTGTGATGAGTGATTAGAGAGGTGTGAAAAGAGTTCCTTGCTTCAAGGCTTAATTGACAGTGTGTAATAGGCCAGGTTACCATGATTTCATGATTTTCTCCCTGTCCATTCTGCACAGGAGAAAAGAAGATTGAGGGTAGGGCATAGTCCAAGTTTGGGGTTTTGTAAGGTGTGATTGGTGGCAGGACAAAGAGAAAGGCTTTGATTGTAGAGGATAGTACTGGGTTGAGCTGATTGAACTCAGGGGTTGAGATGGGGAAGGGAGGAGAGTGTAGCCAGTATAGGGGTGTAGCAAATATAGGAGTGGTGGCCAAAGAAAGAACTGAGGGATGCAGGGACTGGAGGTCACAGTAAGGACAAGAAGAGGGTTATGTGTCAAAGGCATAAAGAAATTAAGCGAAGTAATTTTAGTGTTCATGAATGTGTCAGTGGAACACTAACACTTATGGGTGATGGTAAGAGCACCTTCTGTAGCTGAGGTAAAGTGGAGGAGCAAGTCATGGGAAGTACATAGATTCTGGAACAGGGAGGTTAGGGCATTTGAGGGAGCAAGAATAAGTGTGTTGAAGGCTCCTAGTACAAGAGTATAAGCTAGGTAGGGGAGAGCTTGTGGTCCAGGTACTGAAATGGTTGAGGAAGGAAAGAGAAAACCTGGAGTATTGATTAATAATGTCATTAAGATCAGGATTGGTTTATGATATTGAATAGAGTGAGCCTCAAAGGCACCAACATTGCCTAGTGATCATGCAAATCACCAGAAGTGATCTAACAGTGACTGTTAGATTTCACCAGTTTCTGGAGATTGTGTCACTTTTTGGACACAGATAGCTGCATTAGAACTCCTCAGCAGGGATTCATCAACTGCAGCTGTTTATTTCTTCTACCTCTTTCAAATACTCAAGGTATCTTTGCATTTCCCTCATCTTGCCATTCCTTGGTTCCCATGCTCTTCCTCTTCTTGGGGAAGAACCTTGTGCCTATTACTTGGCTCAAAAGTTTCAGGGGTTCTTTTTCTTCCCTTTTCAGACTGTCACATCCAGAGGCTATATGGCTATTAGGGATTCTATAGAAGATGATTCCTATATTAGTATATCGCCAATAAGAAACTCACAGTAGCTGCTATGAATATGCAGGTGTATTTTCAGGTTTGCATCACAAGATATAACAGACTCTCTTCTTGAAAGACAAAACCAAGACATTTATTCATATACCAGAAAGCCATATCCCCCATGATAATAAAGAAGTTGGTACACATTACCAATGTAGGGAGTACTGCCATCCCCAAGCCTTCCCTCCATCCGGCCTCCCCAGAAACAAGCTCCCTTAGGCAAAATGCCCTTCACTCACTCACCCTAGCTGTGCTCTGCCTCCTCTCTCTCTCAGTTCCACTTCACTATCCCACTTCCTGTTTCACCCCTTCCTGCTCCATCCTTTTGGCAAGCTCCTCCCAACACAGACTCCACATAACTCAGGCTCAAGTGATTCAGGCTTCCATGTGACTCAGGCTCAAAGCAGGTCACATAGGCCTGTTAATGGGCAAGAAAGATCTTTCCATTCCATTAACAATACAATTAGATGAAGGGTTAGACTATGAGAATCCCCAAGTTAATTTCTAATTCTGATTCAGTAGTCTCTACCCTCTTCATCTTTCTCTCTCAGAAACCTTGTTATCTTTCTAGGCTCAACTCAGGTCCACTGAAAATACTTCTAAGAAGATATTTTTGGGTGAAGTTATTAACTCATGATGAAAGTGAAAAGCTCAGAGAGCAAATTAAAAAAAATTCTTTTAAAGATTAGTATTATACAATGGAATTAGCAAAACAAAGATTATAAATGAGGTAGAGAAAATTACTATTGCTGCAGTGAAATAATTTGCCTCAAAATCTAAGTGACTCAGGACTCATAATGAAAACTACTAGCCACTTCTTGACAGAGAGATGATGGACTTTGGGTGCAGATGGAGGCATAGGTTTTGGATATAGTTGTTGCAGTAATTTGTTTTGCTTGACTATGTTACAAGGGTTTTCTTTTCTTTTCTTTTTCCTTGATAGGGAAGGGAGATGGTAGGGAGAGAAAGGAAATTTTTTTAATTGAAAAAATAATTTAAAACACCTAAGCAATTTCTTAATCTATGGATAACATTTTGAAATTTTGCTATTGCTCTGCATTGATTTCAATTAGGTTGCATGCTATTCTGTTACTGACTATTAACAGAACTCTCTGTCAGATAGCAAGAAAATGCCCTAAGGTTCCCATGGAGAAGTCAGTGTGTTTATGCCTAGAATAAATCATATAGCTGACAGTTGTTAAGAGAACAGAATTTTTATGTCCTTTAAAATCTCACAGAACCTCATAGAATCACAACATCTCAGTTGGAAAAAAACTCTGAGCCCCTCAAAGTCCATCTTGTAGCTGAACAGGAAGCCCTCCTTTACTATATCCAAATGGTCATTCAGTCTTCGTTTGAAGAGTTCATTTTAGGTCAAATCTACTATCACCCACTGTACATAGAGATAGATTGTTAGGAGGTTTTTCATTACCAAGTCTGAACTTAACTCTTTGTAGCATCTGCTCATTATCCCTAATTCTGTCCTCTTGGGCCAATCAGAATAAGTCTAATCAATCTTCCACAGGATAGCCCTTCAGATTCTTCAAGACAGCTGTCACCTTCTAAGTCATCTGTTCTTCAAACTAAATATACTACTTCCTTCAAATAATACTAATGTGTCAGGATTTTGATGCCCTTCAGCACCCTACCTTCTCCTGACAGTTCTTCAGTTCATGAGTCAAAGTAATTCCTAAAATGTGATGTCTTTGTAATGCACTGTTAGAATAGTTAGCTCATTTTAAGCCCAGGGAGCAGTATGATGTCCTGTGAGGTCTATTTGGTTCATTCCTGTTTGTCTTTAGGAAATTTATTTTAGATGAAAAATCTTCAGTTATAGTTTCTTTGAGCCTGTAGTTAGGAATATTCCTACCACCTGGGTGTGGGCTGGGCTGTCTGCCTAACTTTATATAATGGACTGGTAGTTCCCAGAATTGAATAAGAGGAAGATATAGGAATAGAGACTACAACTGTGCTTTAATTGGCATAGGGAACTCCCAGGTGAGGAGCCTCTCCTATAATGCAGATCAGCACCTTCTCTTCCATAGTATAGTCTTAGGGAGGCTAGAGCACTGAAAGGTTGGTAAATTCACATAGTATGTGTCAAAGGTAGGATTTAACCCAGCTCTTCTTGACTTTGAGGGTGGCTCTCTCTCCATTCATGTATACCACCTAGTTCATTGGAGGACATAATGGCAAAACGAATAATAGAAGCAGAATAAAAAATCCAGGAAATTACCCAACTGAGAAATTATTTGGAGGCAATGCAGGTAAAAGTGATGGGTCCAGATGTGCTGGTTACTTAAATTTGACTGGGGAAAACAACCCATAAAAGGTAGCAGAAAAGGAGAAGGAGGAGGTGCCTGAATAGTATAGAAAGCCAGGAGAGTCAAGAGCAGAGCTTGGAGAGTGCCTCATTTTGCCCCAAATAGAATCTGATCTAACAGAGTGCTGGCATTAGGCTTACCCCTAGCTAACATGGCTGACTTGGCTATTTTCCTTCTCTGGAATCCAGAGATTTAGATAGTTGGCCAGAGCACTGAGAGCTTAAGTGATTTGCCCAGGGTCATGCATCTGGGAGGTGTTAGAGATGGTGCTTGGACCCATGTATTCTGGCTCTGAGGCTGACTCTAACCTTTAAAAATTTTTGAAAAATACAAGATGAGCCAGTAGAAATGTCAAATACATGGTATGGATACAGGATTCATAGTAGAGAGGGTTTATTGTAGGGAATCTGTTGTGTTTAGGAGGGGCTTTGTGGAAAAGGACTATTGCCTCAACTTTCTCACTTTCCACTTGCTTTTCATCCCTTTGAAATCTGACCTCTGTACTCTTCTGTCTCTAAGGTCATTTTTTTATTGCTCAATTTTATATGCTTTTCTTCATTCTCATCTTTCTTGACTTCTCATTTCCTACATTTGGTACTATTGGTCCCCTTCCATCTGCATAATCTTACTTTATTAGGTTTTCATGCCATGGCTGTGGTGATTTTCTTATTTCCTATCCATTTGACTCATCCTTCTCAGTTTTCTTTGCATGATCATCATCCATGTGCAACCCACTATGTGTAGATATGCACTGGAACTCTGTCCTCGACCCTCTACTCATCTTCTGTCCACTCAGGGTTATGCACAGCTCCAAGGGATTCAGTGGTCATCTCCATGTAGATGACGCCACATTTGTGTATCTCACCCTCATCTCTCCTGAGTGCCAGTTCTGAATCTATCTCCACCTGCATTTTCAACAGGTGTATCAAATTCTCAACATGTCCCTACTGGAACTTATCTTTTTCTTTCCTTCTCCCCTTACTCCTCCTACCCTCATTTCTGTTATGAGCATCATTGCTTTTTTGGATGGTTTTGTTGTTGTTTTTCCTAACCTGAGAGTCATACTTTACTCTTTAATCTCATTCACCTCTTGTGCTTAGTCAGTGGCCAAACCTTGTTTTAGCATTTTATCGTCTCTTGCATCATCCCCTTGCTTCTGGTTATATCAACTTTCCTTGTTCAGGCCCTCATCTGTTTTTGCCCAGATTATTGCAGTTGCCTAATAATTTATTCTTCTTGCATCATACCTCACCCCTCTTCAAATCTATTATTTGCATAGATGCCAAATTAACATTCCTAAAGTGAAGGCCTGACCATATCTCCTGATGAAGAAATTTCAGAGGCTCCTTATGACACCTAGGATAAAATAGAAAATCATCTTTATGATATTTAGAACCCTTTACAATCAGGTACCAGCATTTCTTTCTAGGTTAATTTCATGGATGGAGGCATTCCCCTTGCTGTTCCCTTCACAGGGTCTCCCCTACCTCTTCAACCTCTGGGTGCTCACACTGCAATCTGCCCCCTCTTCACTGACCATTTGTGGAATGATACAGTCCCTTCAAAGTTTAACTCAGTTGAAATTCCTCCAGGATACCTTTCCAGATCACAGCAGCTGCTAGTTTGATCCCCGAGAAATTACTTGGTATCTCACTTCTAACCTGGCTCCGCTCCTGACTTTCTGGACTTTGCCTCCTCCATGCCAGCTGCTTTTTTCACACGGGGTATGCCTCTACCCTGATTTCTCTCCAGAATCTCCATTTGAGGAAATGCTCATGATAGACAATGCTCACTTCTGACCCAGCTTAGCTCCTCACTGTGGACTTTTCCATCTTGTCTTCATGAATCCCCTCACCACCTTTAAAGTTGTTTTCCCTCATTGGAATGTAAATACCCTGAGGGCAAGGACTGTTTTTGTATTTGCTTGTATTATGCTTGATAAATGCTTTAATCTAATCTATTTTTTCTCTACTTACATAAAAGTATACTTATGCTTTTATTTATAGAGACATAAATATAGATATATATAGATATATCTGTAGCAAATATACCTATAATATCTCTATAATATAGATATGTCTACATTATCTATCTATAACAGATACAACTATAATATCTATATATTTAACATAGATATATATATATATATATCTTTATAGTTCTATAATATATCTATCATAAATATATATTTAGATATAAGCACACCTATATTTATCTCTATATAGACATCTATATAGATGCACATTTATATTATATCTAGATATATAAAGTATGTCTTTACAGTATAGATATATCTGTATAAATGTATTTATATAGATATGTTTATAGTATGACTAATCTATATACTATATATAGAATATCTTTATATTATATTATAAATACATTTATATAGATATCTTTATAGTATAGTTAATCTATATTTTATTAGAATATTTTTGTTATATTATAGATATATTTAAATCTACCTTTATATAAAATGACTAGTAGAAGTTGTTTCCATTGATGGAATGTGAGCTCCTTGAGGTCAGGGGACTGTTTCATTTTTGTTCTTGTACCCCCAGGACCTAGCACAGTGCCTGGTCTAATAATAGGCACTTAATATATTCTTGTTGATTGATTGATATCCAAAGTTCCTTTTAAGGATTAGCTTAAAGTGTTACCTCTTTCATGAGGACTTTCATGATCCCTCTTGTTAGTTAAGGCAAAACCCTTCTTCCCTGCCCTAACAACTTTATATTTACTTTGTAGTATCATGACAATAATTAATAATAAAGCTAGCATTTATGTAGCACATACTACATGCTAGGCACTGAATTGAGTGATTTATAAATATCATATCATTTGATCCTCACAATAACCCTGCAAAATAGATGCTATTATCACTCTCATTTTTGAGTAAACTGAGGCAAAAAGAGGATAAGTGACTTGCTTAGCATCAAGAAACTAGTAAATATCTAACACTGGATTTGACTCCAGCTGCCTCAAGTGGGGAGTATTTGGTTGGGTAAAGAGGAAGGGGGGCAGAATAATCAATAATTCACCTATGGGAATACCCAAAATATATTCAAGGGATGGTGACTCAACTGGCCTGGTTCAGCAAGAGTTTGTGGCAATTTGTAGATGGAGATAGACTACAAGATTAGTTGGAGGTTATTTGTTTGAGAACTTGGATGCCTGGTTTAGTAGCTTCGTACTAGATCCTGTTGGCATTGGGGAATCCTGATAATTTTTTAGTGAGACAGTGACATGATTTGGTTGGCATGATGTTTTATGTATTGTGATTGTCAATGACTTATTTTTCTTCTTTGATTTGATCATCTCAATCATGCCATTTTCTCATTGTTTTTTTTTAAGTACATGATTTTTCAATGACAGTTTCAAAAATAGTTCTATTTCTTATAACATTTAGTCAGATAAACGCCACATTTAACTTTGGAAAAAGTTCATTAAAAAGCTGTAAACTGTTTTTCAAGAGTAGAGGGTATAAAACATTTCACTCTGAAGTTAACTGTCAAGTATTTATTTAGTTGTGAAAAGTAGGTTTATCACACTTGAATCAGAAAATCTAAATGTTATCTTGATTTTGAAAAATTTATCTGGAAGTTTGATAATAAAACACAGAATCATGCCCTGGCCTAGCTGCTATGGAGTCCAGTTTTAAAATTTGAATTATGTCAGGATATATTTTTCTGTGGAATGTTAAAAAACTATATGAAACTTCAAGAATTCAATCCAGTATTTATTATGTACCTACTGTGTGCAGGGTGCTGATTTTAGCTGTTAGGGAAACAAGGATGAAAATGGAAACTGCCTCAGGCCTCAAGGAGCTTGCATTTTACTGATCACAAACTACAAGAAGTACTGAAGTGAATTTTGCACATGGTACTACAGTTGATATAGGTGCCCTCAAGAAAGAGTTTTGTTGCTTTGGTTTGCCAGGAAAATGATCCAAGTTTGTTAAAACTGAGTAAATTGTTTATGCCACAGAAAGAATGATTCTCCTTTCAACCTTTAAAATTCTTTTCTTCCCTTCCTTCCACCCCCACATTTATAAGTTTTAGGGTAGTTGCATGTGCTTTTATTCTTTTTTAAGCTCATGATTAAAGCTAATTCTGCAAGGATTAAATTCCTGCCCCCAAACCAGATCAATTTGACTTTACATTTGGTTTAGGAGCCATTGTCCTCCCTCTTCCCCTTCTCCCCCCTTCCCATAGTCAGAAACAACTTGTTTTGAAACAACATAGGAAACAATTTGAGTTTTCATTTCATATTTTTTGATAAGTCTGCACTTGGCACACATAAGAAAAACAAATAAGTGTAAGACAATAAACTAAATCCTAATGGTACTTTAGTTGCGGAAGTACCACCTCCTTTTGCAGAGGATCTTTCATGTTACTAAAATAGTAATGTTATAATCTTGCAGTAATGTGGGGTATCTTTTACACTGAACTTGTATCTGCTCTCAATTTATGGCTAAGCAAGAAAGGTGTTAGGGTTAATAAAAAGATTTAAGGAATTGTTAGTTGGCGAATTTGTGATTGTGAAAACTCAGATTGCATTTAATATTTCAAAATGGTTTCTTATTTGATATTAGTGAATTTTTGCTTTAACACCACCTTACAGAGATTTCATTGAAAACTGCCTGTCAGTGGATCCTATTTTCAGCCCTCTCCTCTAAAAGAAGTTCTTTTCATCTAGGAAAAAAGAAAAAAAAAAGTTTAGGAGATTTGAGAACTAGATTAGTATTTTAAAGGTTTCAAGTCGCAATAAATATGTTAATAATGTGAAATTTTGTGCTGATTTTAAAAATATAAACTTTGGAAATTAATTTACATTGTATCTCAAAAATCCTCTTTATGCATTAATCCTGTCGTTTGTTGAATTAATCTCTAAAGTGGGATGTGGCTGCCTAGGATATTCTAAGTTTAACTCTAAATGTGGGATTTACCATTTCCTAGGGGGTAGAATGTTTTTATATAAAATACACCTTTCTTAATGGCATATACATATGAATCCTTTTGAGAGCTTTCTTTTTAATCTGATTTGCAAAGCCTCCAAATTGACCCAATTACCCATTTTATGAGTAGCATAACTATTGAGTAAATTTTGTTCATCTCCGTATTTACATACTTTAAATAGACCAGTGTAAACAATCTCTTATCTGCCATATGTTAAACTGCTTTGGTAAAATAAGGATATAACTGTCTAATCAACAAAGATGGTATTGAATTACACAGTTTTGAGGAGAAAAAAAAAAACCGGCCCTAAGTGAGCTAAATGCCTGTTAATCTGGTTCTTTAAATATCATAAACAAAAGTATCAGAATGTGTTTCCAAGGACAAAGGAGGCGTTTTCAAGGATATGATTGGTTGCTGCCTTGTCCTGTCCCATAGTCATCCTTAATTGGCTTTGAGTAGACTTAGATTCACATAAACAGGATGACATTTATTACTTTTTTGGTTGTTTCTTCGAACTGAGAACAGAAACTCCCTGGAGTAACTGCCGATTTCATTTCACATATGGTCTACTAGAGGGTAGAGTTCTATGAAGAAAAGACATGAGCTTGTGTGCAAGAAGGGTCACCCTGCCTTCAATAACTCCAATAGTTCTGCAGAAAAGGGTAGGATACAAATCCTCTTTCTCCCCCCAGCCCCCAACCCCTTTCTGTAATTGTCTGGGAAACTTTCGTTTCATACCCTGGGAGAATATTTGATTAGTTTACTGAAAGTATGACTTGACTTGAACTGAAAAGAAATAGTTTATGTCAGAATGAAGGTATTGTACAAGTTGGCCACCATGTGGAAGCAGCAGTATCCATTTTAGATAACTGGGTAGCATTTTAGGCAATGTATAGAAGCCTTTTTTCTTGTACTATGCATATTTACCCTTAGTCTTTTTTGCTTTCATTTTACTTGCCAATCCACACTTACTGTGCTGTTTTAGATTGGTTTAGAAGGAACAGTTTGTTTGCCTGTACTTCATAACATTTCTCTCTCTATCACTGAGAGGAAATATGTAATTGCTTTCCTGTTCACTATACATTTTCCAGTTTATAATCCTCATTTCTGTTTATTTCTATTGATTTTTATTTTACATCTGTATGAATATTGTGATAATTCCAGATATTAAAAATACATATTTTGGCAAATAGTTGGCCATAAAGGCTTAGCATTCTGTATCATTTACATTACATTTTATATTTTAATGTTAACTCTGTATTTTAGTATGTAAATTAGAATGACAACTATAATCCATAATCTGAATATACTCTTCTAATGTTTAAGTGTGGTGACAATGCATAACTGAGTTCCTTCTTGATCAATTAAAAATTGAACTCATTGTGGCCCCTTAAACACTGCAGCCCTATTGTAGCTCCTATATTTCATTTAAACTTGAATATTCTAGCGACCTTTTTAATCTGATTATTCTTCTGGTGTCTCTCCTCCCATTAAGGTATATAATTTATGTAGGTTCCATTCTAAACTGCTTATTCCTAAGGCCATTTCCTTGTTTTGTAAGTTATTAATTAAATTGCATATTGAAAATTATTGTGCAGGTTTTCTTTCCCATTTAGAAAGCTAAAGCCCTGGATATTTACTCTGCTTAACTTTTCTGTGTTTATTTTCTTACATGCAAAATGAGGGAGTTGCTCTTCCACCTCCAAAATTATATAAATGTAAATGCATTTTCTTTTAGAATGATGCAAATTTAAAATCATATCTCTTTTGTTTATTTCTTGTTTTAAAGTCTGATTGGAAAACATTAATACAAGGTTTTATAATTTTAAGGACTTTTTAGAAACAGTGTAGGGGGAACAGTTGGCTAGAACATGAATAGAAAATCAATTCAAGAGTTGAAAGATAATCAGAAGAATAAGATTACTTTGGAAATAATGTTTATATTTACTGAGTGAGAACTGAGGTTTTAGTTGACAACTTTTTGAATTTTTCTCAGTTTTTGTAATAAGTTTCCTTAAGGTTTTCCACAATAGGTAGTAACTATATAAGGCACAAACTTGACTTTCTTTTTCAATAAATAAAACATTAAAATTATGTATAAACATTGGCACGTTGCATATGAAAGTATTCCTGGCCAACTTCCATGATGTTATAACCCTCACAAGGCTTATATGTCTCTTCAGCTATTCTGCCACAGCTAATGCCTTTTACTTTAGGGATTGGAGTTTTTTTTTTTTTTCCTTACTGTTTCTTTCACACATTGGATTATACCTTATTAGGTGAGAAAATGATTCTATGGGCATGTCAGGAACTAAGTGTTTATTTAAACCAGCCTTGCAAATGAATACCCCAAATTACTATACACTATGTAATTTTTTTATTCCTAAAGTTTCCTTTCTTTCAAGAAGGCACAGACTAATTTTACAGCTCAGTGTATGACTACTTTATTTTTTATTTTTTATTTTTTTTTTTTGCCTTTTGGAGGGCAATTGGGCTTAAGTAACTTGCCCAAGGTTACATGGCTAGTTTTTTTTTTTTGTGTGTGTGTGTGGGTGTTAAGTGTCTGAGGCCGGAACCGAACTCGTGTTCTCTTGAGTCTGGGGCCGGCGCTTTACTCACTGCACCACCTAGCTGCCCTGTATGACTACTTTATTTACCTTAAACAGATAAGTGCTGGTTATAAGTGAGGTTTAATTGTAGGCATCCAGCTTCTTGACGAAGTGAGAACAGTACATCTCTAAAAGTATCTGGCATCAGTAAAAAGTCACTTCTATGTCTACTAGTGTCTGATCTGTCAGGATTTAAGTCTTTTGCTTCACTTTTGTCATTGTATCTCTCTAGTACTTTGCCCAGTGCCTGGCATAAATAGTAAATGTTTAATAAATGCTTGTTGATCAGTTGGTTCATTAAAGCTCTTTTATAATTTGTTCCCTTGTAGAAACTAGACTTTGTAGTGTTTCTCTTTCAGTGATGAGCTTTGCTATTTGATAATCATCAAGATAATTATGCAGAAGTCTTAGAGGTACCTGGGCATGGGGGAAAAGGGAGGAAACTCACTAACTTCATCAGTCATATGTAGTTTTCTTGAGTTTGGAAACCTGAGTTCTAAAATTTTCTTTCTTTTACAAATTAAATTTAATTTTTTCAACAAATTAACTTTTATTTTCTCTTTCTTTCATCTCTCCTCATTTATATTTAAGAGGGGTGGAAGAAAACTTTGTAAGAAAGATGTAAGCAAAATAAATACCCACATTAGCTATGTCCAGAAATATATGTGTCATCCTGTATATTGGATCAGTCTAAGACCTTTCAGTTAGTGTTCTTCATGATCTGGTCATTGGTCCTCTAAAATCAAGACGAATTATTACATTGAATATGTTTTTAAGTTTATTAGAGTTCATTTTTATGGTATTATGATTATGTGAATTGTTCTCTTTCTTGGTTCTGTTCACTTCACTGAATCAGTTTATATAAGTCTTCTCAAGTTTCTAAGAAACCATCTCTTTCATCATTTCTTTTTTTTAAAATTTTGGAGGGCAGTTGGGGTTAAGTGACTTGCCCAAGGTCACAAGACTGTTTTTTGTGTTAAGTGTCTGAGGTCGGATTTGAACTCAGGTGCTCCTGACTCCAGTGCCAGTGCTCTATTCACTGCGCCACCTAGCCACCCCCTCTTTCATCATTTCTTATGGCACGGTGCATGTGTATACTAAAATTTCTTCAGTCATTCCCCAATTGATGAGCACTCTCTTACTTTCCAATTTTTTACCACCTCAAAAAGAGTTGCTAAAAATATTTATGCATGCATAGGACCTTTTCAAAGCTCTTTGATTTCTTTTGGGGGTATAGACCTAGTTCTACATTACTTTCCAGAATGTTTAGACCATTTTACAGCTTGGTAACAATGTATTAAATGTTTCTGTCTTCTCACAATTCCTCCAGTCATTTTCCTTTTTTTGTCAACTTTATCAATCTGGTAAGTGTGAGGTGGAAACTCAGAGTTGTATTAATTTAGATTTACCTACTTATTGGTGATTTTCAGCATTTTTTCTTCCCCCCCTCCACCCCTCTTTATGTGTTCCCTGCTCATAAGGAACTCAAATTCTTTCCCCCCACCCCCATAACTTAATAGTATTTAATTTTTTTCTAATTACATGTAAAGATTGTTTCCAACATTCACTTTTATAAGATTTTGAGTTCCCAATTCCCCCCCCCCTTCCCCTTCTCCAAGACAGTAAGCAATCTGATAGAGGCTATACATGTACAATCATAGTAAACATATTTCCACATCAGTCATGTTGTGAAAGAAGAATCCAAACAAATGGGAATGACCATGAGAAAGAAAAAACAACAAAAAGAAAATAGTACTCTTCAATCTGCATTCAGACTGCATAGTTCTTTCTCTGGATGTGGATAAAATTTTACATCATGAGTCTTCTGGAATTGTCTTAGATCATTGTATTGCTGAGAAGAGCTAAGTTTATCAAAATTGATCATTGCACAATGTTGCTGTTAGAATATTACTGTGCACAGTGTTCTCCTGGTTCTGCTCACTTTATCAGCATCAGTTCATGTAGATCTTTCCAGGTTTTTATGAAATCTCCCTGCTCATTATTTCTTATAGCACAGTAGTATTCCATTGCATTCATATACCACAATTTGTTCAGCCATTCCCCAGTTGATGGTCATCCCCTCAGTTACCAATTCTTTGCCACCACAAAAAAAAACTGCTATAAATATTTTTGTACATTTTTTATGATCTCTTTGGGATACAGACCTAGTAGAGGTATTGCTGGGTCAAAGGGTATGTATGCACAGTTTTTTAGCCCTTTTGGCATAGTTCCGAATTTTTGAATGTTTTTTCACATGGCTATAGATGGCTTGCATTTCTTTCCTTATGCTTGTTCATATCCTATGACTTTATACATTGGGGAAGAGTTCTAAGATTCTTGAGATATGGGATAGCATGACATGGATATTCTGATTGCTTAGGCAAGTTACTTACCTTAACTAATCCTCACTCTCCTCATCTCTAAAACAAAGGAGTTAGATTTGACCTCTGAGGTTTTATTTAGCTCTAGTCCTATGATCCTATAATCTTACAAGATCCATTAATGATTTTTTCATTCCAATAACCCGTTCTTTAGAAATAATCTACTCCTCCCTACCCCACACCTCTGATCTCTCAGCTGTCTTCCTATGAAGTGGCTCATTGGTTTGACCTTTTTAGGTGAGAAAACTGAGGTTCAAGAAAATATTTTGCTTAAGATAATACAAAAAATAAGAGTTAAGCCAAAAAATATAATTTAGGCCTCCTGGCTCTTGTTTGTTTCCATTAAATACATAGTGACTCCTAAAATTATGCTAATGAAAGTGCCTCCGTTTACTATCTTCTGGCTCTTGCCAAAGCAAAATCTACTGCAAGTTTTCCTTTAAGCTTTATAATATAGAGCATATAGTCATTATTAAGTTTTATGTGGTAACTTATTTTTGCCCCAAATAGTCATGTGAATTTCTAGTTGACCTATGGTCTCTAGACTAGCACTTTGAGGGAGTTGGGGAGGAAGGGAACTAGCTTTTGTTATACACCTCCTGTGTTCCAATCACTGTGTTATGTGCTTTACAAATATTATTTTACATAAACCAAAAAATGTTTGAAGGCTCAGATAAAGTGGTGAAAGAACCCTATAATAAAAATTTTTGGACAGTTTATGGAGAACATGAGCATATTTATCTCCTTCTATAGAAAGGTTGATAATAATGAAGATTTATTTTTAACTCTCCGTTCTTTCCGTTTGCACAGTAAACTCTATTAGCCTGTATTCAACTAGTAATGGTGGTGGTGGTGATGGTGGTGGTCGTGGTGGTGGTAGTCGTGGTAGTAGCAGCAGCTAACATTTACATAGCTTTTGCTGTATGCCAGGCTAAGCACTTTACAAGTATTACTTCATTTGATCCTCATAACAACCCTGGGAGGTAGGTGATATTATTATCACCATTTTACAGATGAGGAAACTGAGGCAAACAGGTTAAATGACTTGCTCAGAGTCCTACAGCTAGTTAGTGTTTGAGGCTGAAGTCGAACTCAGGTTACCCTGATTTTGGGTCTGGAGCTTTATCTACTGAGCTAATAATAATTGATATTTATTCAATAGTAAGGATCTGGAAAAATTTCAAGATGTTTGTGTATCTTTGGAATTATTGGAGAAAGAGGAAATAATGTTCACAAGTTTTCTTTAATACTAGATTGTGATATAAGGAATATTTTTCTTATATTCTGTCTTTTAAAAATTTATAATCCATATAATAGATAAATGGACTCTGTAAGTTTACTATGTGTGGAATAAACTTGACAATATTTAGTAGATAAAGTGCTTAGATTATGACTATTACCGGCCATTTGACTGTGACTAAGTCATTTAACTGTGCCTTAGGAAACTCCCTAAGACTGTCATAGAGTTGAAGATAGATTTTTAGAGTTGAAAAGGAACTTCAGATCAACAAATCCCATTCTTTCAGTAATACAAATAAAAAAGGAGGCCTAGAGAGGTGTGATTTACCCAGAAGTAATGTTGGCTAGTATTTATCCATCCACATTCCCCACACCATTCTATGGGTGATAAACTGCACATATAATATACATCAACCATATCTTTGATATTGTCCACGTAATGCCACAATATTTTTTATTTGAGCAAAGCCTTCTAGGCTGTATTGGTAGAACATTTATGCACCTGTCCTTATTAGTATTATTCTCCAGCTTAGGGAGTCAACCTATTTTTGTATCTCAGACTGCTCTGTTGAAATATATGGAGCCCTTCTCAGAGTTCTATTTCTGAATCAAAATGGAAGGAAATGGCAAATTTTAGTCAGATATTAGTGAAAATAATGATATATCTTCTTCACCCCTTCCCCCCCCCCCATTTGAGTTCGTAGAACCTCTGAATCTGCCCACAGAGCCTTTGGTTGTCTATGGACCCAAGTTAAGAACCATAGCTCTAGATCTACTTATTTATAAAATGGACATCATTATACTAATCTGCTCAACAGAGAACATCCAAGAAGTGACAGATTATAGTCAAGGCAACACAACAAACATTTGTTGAGCAATTAATATGTGCCAAGCATATAAATACTAGGGATACAAATATGGACAAAAAAGAAAGCCAATTCCTGTCCTCAAGAAGTTTACATTCTAATGGAGAAGATAGCACATGAAAGGCAGCTGAAAGGCAGGGAGGATGGCATATAGGAATGGAAGCTACCTTTGGGGTAGGGAGGGAAGGCCATGCTGTTGAACTGTGGGGAGTCATGGGCAGAGTCAAAAGGTGAATGAAGGATGTCTGCCCCGGTTTCCCTCCCAAAATGGAGGCCCTTGGAAGAGCTCACCAATGAGAGAAGGGTTTGGGTATGGATGTTCCAAGGTAAGAAGACCTGAAGTGTTAAGGGCTGGAGGGGAAGTCCAGAGAGTCAGAAGAAGAGCTAGGACTTTCTTATGTCCATCCCTTGCTCATAATTTTCAGTTGTATTCCCTTACCCGCAGGAAAAATCCAGATGATTTATGTGGACATTCAGGACTTCTGAAACTTGAACCCAAACTACATTTCTAGCTCCAGTTGGAAGGACTTTTTCCTCTTAATCTAAAACTTATGATTGGTTGATTGAGATGTGTTCTTATGTGGCTAGGTGTATTGACAATGCAATATTCACAATGCCTATGATAACTATAAATATGCTGATATAATCATTAATCACAAAATATACCAGGCTTTCTACATGGGGAATAAAGCTAGAACATTCATTCAAATACTAGAAGACTGAGTCCTAAAACCAGAAAGTCAAAGCCATCACAGTAGTTATGAAGTTGGCATATGTAGTTAATGTAGTAAACACCCACATTCTCAAGCCTTCAGAACAGAACAGGCTACCTCAGGCAAAGGTCCTCCTCTCCCCACTCATGGCAACTGCTCAGCATCCATGAAGCATGCTCCCAGCAGCTCTGGTCTCCTGCAGTTCCCGTCCCTGGAAATCCTCATCAGGAGTCTTTAGCAGAAATTCTGGCTGGCTCAAAAACAGGAGTTTGCTCCGCTGCTGATGCTGCTGCTGCCACACTCCCAGTCACTGTACTCTAGATTGGCTTCAGCTTCCTCTTGCCCCACCCCTTACTGCTATGTAAGCAAATTCAAGGGGCATGGAAGACCTTTAAATCCCATGACCCTTACACTAGGGTGTCATGGTTAAAATATGACAGGGTGGTTTCATCTTATCCTTCTATCTCTAGCAACTTATCTGTTGCTCCTTTTTAGTTCCCTTTACATGGTCTTTATCCCTTCACATGTGCACACTCATATCCACATGTGTGTGTATGTATTTTCCATTGTATATGCTTTTTGTTCTTCTTTGACTTCATATTATTTTATATTAATTTTTTTAACCCAAGTTTCCAGTATTGGCATTACCCTACATATTCAGTCAGTTCCCAAATCTTAAAAGTCTTCTAAACATCTCTTACACACATTCCCTTCTAATAGCTATCACTCCAGTTCAGGGCTTCATCATCTCTTCCATGGACTGTTGCAGTAGACTTCTGATTGGACTCCTGGACTTGTCTCCACTCCATCCATGCTTCACACAGTGGCCAAGATGATTTTCCTAAAATGTAGATCTGACAATCTTCCTCCTGTCTCTTCCCCTTACTAAACTCCCATCATTTTTTATTACCTCTACCATCAAATATACATTCTTCTGTTTGGCATTTAAAATTCTTAAGAACCTGAATCTTTGTATCTTTTGTCTTCTTTAATCTGTTTTCCTTTCCTCAACACTTTATAATTCAGATGTCCTATTGTTCTTTACACATATGACACTTCCCACATCTCCATGTACTTGTATTAGCTATCCCTTGGATCTGAATATTCTTCCTCTTAATGTTATAATCCCTGGCTTTTCCCCTCTAAGGCAACTTCCATCTACTATGTATTCATCTTGTATGTTTTGGCTTCATATATATTTTGTCTTCCCTGTTAGAATGTATACTCCCTGAGGGCAGGTACTATTACTTTTTTTTTTTGTATCCTTAGTACCCTTGCTGGCACATAGTAAGTATTTAATCATGATTGTTGGTAATGCCTGTTGATTGATTCTCATTTTTATGCCCCATATTTATTTTTAATTGTTTTTTATTATCACATTAAAGCGATATGCCACAACTTATTTAGTCACTTGAGGTTTGGACAATATAGAAAAATGCTGGATTTGGAGTAAGGTGATTGGATTTAATTCCTCACTTTGCTGTTTACTATCTACATGATTTGGGTGAAGTATATTAATCTTTATGATCATCTAGGTTACAGTAGTTGATCGCTGGGTCTTTTCTAACTTTAGATCACTAGTGCAGTGTATGGTGTGTTAAGGGAGGACTTGCCCCTCTGGTGTGAGAACTTGTAAAGCTCTTTCTTTTTTTCTTTTTTTGGTGGGGGAGGGGGAAGGCAGGGCAATTGGGATTGACTTGCTCTAGGTCACACAGCTAGTAAGTGTTAAATGCCTGAGGACAGATTTGAATTCAGGTCCTCCTGACTCCAGGGCCAGTGCTCTATTTACTGTGCCACCTAATTGCCCCATAAAACTCTTTTCATGACTTCTTATCCACCTTGAGTATCCAACTGGTCACCCAACTTCCACTTGTGGCTCCAAGAAGCTGTAGCATGCACAGCAGCCACACTCTGGTAAACCATCTAAGCAAAGGGGCTAAAACCAGGTTGTGGGTAACTGATAGGCCTCTAACTTGTCAATGAGGGGGGTGTCTGCCCTGAGATGTGAAGACTTCCCCCAGTAGAATGGGTAGATGAGAACAATTTGTTCCAATGATCATGAAGGTGACTGAAGCAGGCCCTGTGGAGCACTTAGAATTTGATCACTCATTGAAGATGTCCAGGTCATCCATTGTATCCTATACCAGTGCAACTCTGCCTCACTTAAGTCTAATTCATGCAAAAATCAAGACATTATGCCATGATATCATTGATCCTCTTCAAAATTAAAGGATAAACCATTGTCAACAACAGATTACTAGTTGCTCTGTTATAATTGTCTTTTGATAAATATATTTTGGGGGATAATGTTTTTGGCACACTCCAGTATATAGGAGATTTTATTAATATGGGTATTCTCTTCAGAGATGCAGCCTACAACCTGTTCATGTGACAACAACTAGCTTTGTGTGACTCTTGTTTGTGTCCATCTTATAAATTTGTTCTTAGCATATTCTAATACTTCATTGGATCTGTGATCGCATCAATGTATGTATTCCTTCCAGTGACACAAATTGCAAACCAGTTATGCCTATCAGTCCATCTTGTCCTATCAGTTTACCACAAGGGGTCTGCTGTTTAAACTGGAGGGCATCCTCCTGTTTTCTTTATGTTGCACGGATACTTATTGCTATGTGATTGATCCTTATATTTTTCCTGTCATTTCTTTGACAACAAACTTAATATTAATTCACCTGCAAAATTTCTTGTTTACCTCCCTAAGCCCATCATATATCTCTCACGTGTGTGTGTGTGTGTTCATGATCTTTAGTTTTAGTTCGTTGGAGACTGTAGTGTTCCATAATTTGGAGCCTACATCATCCCTGGAAGAATATTGGTGATAAAAAAGATTATATTCCCAATTATGAGTATAATTATATCATTGGATCTGATTATTCTTCTTCGAAAATGTCCTACCAATTTGCGTTTGTGTCAGGAGTGTAAAAGTATATTTATTTCCATATAATCCTACCAGCACTGAAATTGTGTGATCTCTTTGAATTGTTGGATTGTCTTGTTATTAAATTCTTGTATGGTAGTTAGACTTTTTGTGTATGTATATCCTGTTTGCCCTGTTAGAATGCACACTTATTCAGGAAATGAGACCATGTTTTATGCTTTTTTTTGTTATTGTCCAGTTATTTCAGTCATGTCTACATCTTTGTAATGCCATTTGGGGTTTTCCGGCAAAGAAACTAGAGTGGTTAATTATATCTTCATATAGCTATCATTTTATAAATAAAGAAACTGACGCAAATAGGGTTAAGTGATTTGCTGAGGATCATGCAGCTAGAAGGTATCTGAGGTTTTGAATTTGAAATCAGAAAGACTTGTCTTCCTAATTACTGCCCCAGCACGCTATTCTCTGTGCTACCTAGCTGCCCCTTACACTTTTACTACCATATTTTAAAATATAGTATAGTGTTCAGAGAAGCTGGCATTGTGGGAAGTATACAAGACCATTCTTTATCACAAAGGTCTGCTCTTCCTAGAAAATACTTTCTGGTTTTGTCTGCCAAAGGCATGTGGACATTGTGTTCCAACAAATGCTCATTGAGAGCTTAGTGCCTATGTGCATTAGACACTTAGTATTTTTTGTTTGATTTTAACATTGTCATACTCTAAAGAATTTGACATTCAAGGTCTCAGTCTGCCCTTTCAAATATCTTTCTTGCTTCTGTGAGGTTTGTTGTGAACCTTCTGTACTAGCCAGAGTGTTTTATTCACTGCTTCTCCAACATAGCATTGCCTCTCCTGTGCCAGTGAAGCCAGTCTTTCTTCCTGGGATGCTTTCTCCATTCCTTTCTGCCTGTCATAATTCTACCAGTCCTTTAAAGCCCAGCTTGAGTTCCTATTCTTTTCTATGAAACCTCTTGTGGCCACTGCAGCCACAGTGGTCTTTCTCTTTGGTAGCCTTCTGAACTTTGCCACTCTTTTTATGCAAGTGTCCATGAGATACCACCTTATGATCTGGTTTAATTGTCTATTTTGCATTTCTTTTTTTTTTTTTTTTTTTTTTTTTTGAGAGGATTTGGGGTTTGCAACACTTCTAAGGCCACACCGCGTGTGTGTGTGTGTGTGTGTGTGTGTGTGTGTGTGTGTGTGTGTGTGTGTGTATGTGTTAAGTGTCTGAGGCCGGATTTGAACTCAGGTCCTCCTAACTCCAAGGCCGATGCTCTATTCACTGCATCACCTAGCCCCCGCATATTTTGCATTTTTTACCTCTGTAACTGAATTGGAAATTTCTTGAATTGGGACCATGCCTTACCATGTTATCCCTGTAACATCCAGTGCAGTAGTTTCTGTGTAGATTGTCAAAAAAAATTGCCTACTCATAACCTTGGTTTTAATGAATTATCCAGAATGAAAATTGTTGACCTGATTGGCAGATTCTTGTATACATGGTAGCAATATATAGTGATACCTTAGTACCTCAAGCAGGTTCTAGAGCAGGAATTTTTTATATTTGGTTTCTTTGTAATCCTTTTTTATGTATTTAGCATTTTGGAACATTCTATTAAGGATTCTGTAAGGCTACCAAAGAGTTGCGTAGCAAATATATTAAAAAACAACACAATCATTAAGAACCTCTACTCTAGAGGGAAGGGACATGTTTTTAATAAAGTCAGAAAAGCTTTATAAATCTTTGGTAAGTTTCTTCTAGGGCAGCTAGGTGGTGTGGTAGATAGAGAGCTGATCTGGGAATCGGGAAGACCTGAGTTCAGATCCAGCCTCAGGTACTTAACTAGCTGCTGTGACCCTTGTCAAGTGATTTAAATCTGCCTCAATTTCCTCAATTGAAAATGAGTATGATAATAGCACCTATTTCCCAGGGTTATTGTGAGGATCAAATAAGACAGTGTTTGTAGAGTAATTAACACAGTGCCTGGCTTATCATAGGTTCTTAATAAATGCCTGTTCTTTTCCATCTCCCTTCTTCTCCTTTCTAGTATAGATGACAGTTGGAAAAGGTCATCTTGATTTCTGGTTTTAAATAAACTTAGGCTGGCTATGGAACGGGGCATATTATATATTTTGTCAGATATTTTTTGAATTAGTTTGGATCTGGTAGTTTGACACACAGATACTCTATTATTTGTACCTGTCCTTCTGGTGTGATCCCTGATAACCTAAGCTTGTTTGTGTTCTGAAGATGTGATTTAGGGGATGCAGTAATTGAATGGTATCTTAAAATAGACATGAAATGCATTTAGTGATGGCTAAAATATAAAACATCTATGTAGGAAAGGAGTATAGGGACTCTTAAGGGCTAAGTGAAGGCTGCTGGGGCACATGGTAGAGGGAGAGGAATTTGGAACAATTGGGATACAGAGGAGAAATACTTATAAAATATTTCTTCTCCGTCCCTTCATTAAGGAGCATAGTGGAAAGAACATTGGATTAGGAGTCACAAGTACTTGGGCTCTGGAGCACTCTGTGCCATGGACTTGAGAGGGGGTGGTTCTCAAAGAGAAATTTTTCTGGTAGTCCAAATTTTTAAATTATTTCTCCTGAATCTATTTTCCAGGTCAGTGGTTTTTCCAATGAGATATTTCCCATTGTCTTCTATTTTTTCATTCTTTTGGTTCTGTTTTAGAATTTCCTGATTTCTTATAAAGTCATTAGCTTCCATTTGCTCCATTCTAATTTTCAAGGAATTATTTTCTTTAGTGAGCTTTTGGATCTCATTTTCCATTTGGACAGTTCTGCTTTTTAGAGCATTCTTCTCATTGGCTTTTTGGACCTCTTTTGCCATTTGGGTTAATCTAGTTTTTAAGGTATTTTCTTCAGTTTTTTTGGGGGGTCTCCTTTAGCATGTTGTTGACTTATTTTTCATAATTTTCTTGCATTTCTCTTATTTCTCTTCCCAATTTTTCCTCTACTTCTCTTACTTGATTTTCAAAATCCTTTTTGAGCTCTTCCATGGCTTGTGACTAATTCATATTTTTTTCTTTTTTTTGGAAGCTTTTGATGTTAGAACTTTGACTTTGTTGTCTTCTTCTGGTTGTATGTTTTGATCTTCTTTGTAACCAAAGTAAGATTCTGTAGTCTGACTTTTTTTTTAATGCTTTTTGCTCATCTTCCCAGCCAAATACTTGACTTTCTAACTCTTTATCAAGGTAGGACTCTGCTTCCAGTGGGGATGGGGAGTCAGGGTACTATCCCAGGTTTCATGGGTTTTGTATCAACCACTTGATTCCCCACAATCTGTGGATCCAGAGCTCTGGAAGCAGCAGCTGCTGCTGCCACCACAATCACCATCTCTACTGCCCTGGGGCTGGGACTGGACCACCCTTCTCTTTCACCCAGGTCCCACAGAGTTCCCCCACTGATCTTCCATGCTGTCCTCAGAATTTGTGTGTTGAAAAGTCTGAAAACTGCCAGAGCTGCCAATGATTCAGTTTCCTGAAATCTTCTCTTGTCCTATGTGCTTTGGGCACAGCCCACACTGGATTGTGCTCTGCTCCTAGCCTGGTGTGATATACCTTTCCTGTTGACATTCCAGGCTGTCTTGGACTGGAGATGTGTTTCAGTCTGTCATTTTGTGGGTTCTCCAGCTCAAGAATTTGTTTAGATTAATTTTTACAGGTATTTGGAGGGGTTTGGGGGAGAGCTCAAGCACGTCTCTACTTTTACTCTGCCATCTTGGCTCTGCCTTTCAAAGAGAAAATTTTAAAACATTTTGAGCAATGGCAGAATTGTTGGAAAAAAAATGTCTACCCTCCCCAAACTAATTTGAAAGGCATCACTTGTCTTGGTGCCTAAGGTCCCAGAATTACAGATTCTTAGTTAGAAAGGACCTTGGAAACCATCTGGTCCACATTTTATCTGAAAAGGAGTCCTTTACAAGTGGTTATGCAATTCTGGCTTAAAGAACTCCAGTGGTGGAGAACCTACTAATTTCCATTGCAGCCCATCACATTAAAAAATAACATTTTTTAATTTAAAGTTTTGAGTTCCAAATTCTATCCCTCCCACCAACTCCCTCCTTCCTGAGATAGAAAGTAATCACATATAGGTTATGCATGTGAAATTATGTCAAACATTTCATTTTGTATAAGACATGAATAAAAGAAAATGAAAAATAGCATTCTCCAGTTTGTATTAAAACAATATCAATTCTTTCTCGGGAGGAAGATAGTATGTCTCATCATAAGTTCTTTGGGATTGTCTTGGTTCATTTTATTCCTTAGAATAGCTAAGTCCTTCATACAATGTCCTCCTGGTTTTATTCACTTTGCTATGCATTGGTTCATGTAAGTCTTTCCAGGTTTTTCTGAAATCATCCTGCTTGTTATTTCCTATGGCACAATAATATTCTATTTCAATCATGTACCACAGCTTGTCTAGTCATTTCCCAATTGATGGATATCCTTTAGATTTCCAGTTCTTAGCCACCATAAAAAGAACTGCTATAAATGTTTTTGTACAAATAGGTTTTTTTTTCCTTTTTTTTTTTTGGTGGTTTTTGGCTGTCAATAGACCTATCACGGGTATTGCTGGATAAAAGGGTACGCACAGTCTTATAGCCCCTTGGGCATAATTCCAAATTGTTCTCTAGAGTGATTGGATTAGTTCACAACTCTACCAATAGTGCATTAGTGTCCCACTTTTCCCACATCCCCTCCAACATCCAAAGTTTTCCTGGTTTGCCATATTAGCTAATCTCATAGGTGTGAGGTGGTGCCTCAGAGTTGTTTCAATTTGCATTTCTCTAATCAATAGTGATTTAGAGCACTTTTTCAATATGAGTATAGATTTCTTTGATTTCTTTATCTGCAAATTGCCTATTTGCATCCTTTGACCATTTATCAATTGGGAAATGACTTGTATTCTTGTAAATTTGACTCAGTTCTCTATATATTTGAGAAATGATGCCTTTATCAGAGACATTAGCTATAAAAATTGTTTCCCAGCTTACTGATTTCCTTCTACTCTTGGTGCATTGGCTTTGTGCAAAACCCTTTAAATTTAATGTAATTAATATTATCTATTTTAATTTTGTAATGCTATCTATATCTTATTTGGTCCTAATTTCTTCCCTTATCCATAAATTTGACAGATAAACTATTCCTTGCTCTCTTAATTTGCTTATGGCATCACCATTTAGGTATAAATCATGTACTTATTTTGACCTTATCTTGGTATGTGATGTGAGATGTTGGTCTATACATAATTTCTACCATGCTGTTTTCCCAGCAGTTTTTGTCAAGTGAGTTTTTGTTCTGAAAGCTTGGGTCTTTGAGTTTATCATATATGGGTGACTATGGTCATTTACTATGATGTAATTTGTACCTAATCTATTCTACTGATCTATGACTCTATTTTTTAACCAGTATCATAATGGAGTTTTGTTGTTGTTGTTGTTGTTGTTGTTTTGCTTTTTGGAGGGCAGTTGGGTTTAAGTAACTCGCCCAAGGTCACACGGCTAGGTTTTTTGTTGGTGTGTGTTAAGTGTCTGAGGCCAGATGTGAACTCAGGTTCTTCTGACCCCAGGGCCAGCACTCTACTCACTGCACCACCTAGCCACACCCAGTATCAAATGTTTTGATAATTACTACTTTATAATATAGCTTGAGATATGGTACAGCTAGATCACCTTCTTTTGCTTTTTTTTTTTTCATTGATTCCCTTGATATCCTTTACCATTTGTTCTTCCAGGGGAATTTTGTTATTATTTTTCCCATCTCTATAAAATCATTTTTGATAGTTCATTGGTATGGCACTGAATAAGTAGATTAATTTAGGTAAAATTGTAATTTTTATACTATTGGTTCAGCCTACACATGAGCAGTTAATGTTTTTCCAGTTGTTTAGATCTGACTTTATTTGTGTGAAAAGTGTTTTATACTTGTGTCTATATAGTTCCTAGGTTTGTCTTGGCAGGTAGATTCACAACTATTTTATATTATCTGTAGTTATGTTAAATGGAATTTCTCTATTTTTGCTGCTGGACTTCGTTGGTAATATATAGAAATGCTGATAATTTATGTGGGTTTATTTTGTATCCTGCAACTTTGCTAAAATTGTTAATAATTTCAGGTAGTTTTTTAGGCAATTCTCTATGATTTTCTAAGTATAGCATGATATCATCTGCAAAGAGTGATAGTTTTGTTTCCTCATTGTCCATCCTAATTCCTTCATTTCTTCCCTCCCGCTTAATGCAAAAATTAATATTTCTAGTACAGTATTAAATAATAGAGGTGATAATGAGCATCCTGGCCTCACCCCTGATTATATTGGGAAGGCTTCAAAATTATCCCCATTACAGATAATATTGTTGCTGATGGTCTTAGATAATTATTGTTTATCATTTTAAGGTAAACTCCATTTATTCCTATGCTCTCTAATGTTTTTAATAGGAATGGGTCCTGTACTTTGTCAAAACTTTTTCAGCATCTATTGAGATAATAATATGATTTACTGATATGGTCAATTATGTTGATAGTTTTCCTAATATTGAACCAACACTGCATTCATGATATAAATGCTACCAAGTGATAGTGTATAATCTTTGTGATATATTGCTTTAATCCCTTTGCTACAGTTTTATTTAAAAAATTTAAATCAATATTCATTGGGGAAATTGGTCTATAATTTTCTTTTTCTATTTTGTCTCTTCCCAGTTTAGGTATTAACACGCTATAGTTGCATTGTAAAAAGAATTTGGTAGGACTCCTTCTTCACCTGTTTTCCCAAATAGTTTATATAGTATTGGGATTAATTGTTCTGTAACTATTTGGTATAATTTGCTTGTGAATCCATCTGTTACTGGGGATTTTTCCTTAAGAAGTTCATTGATGACTTCAGTTTTTTTTCTAAGTTTGAGTTTTTTAAGTATTTTCTTCTGTTAATCTAGGTAATTTATATTTTTGTAAATATTCATCTGTTTTATTTTGATTGTCAAATTTATTGGCATATAATTGGCCAAAATATCTCCTAATAGTTGTCTTAATTTCTTTTTCATTGATGGTGAATTTACCTCTTTCATTTTTGATACTAGTAATTTGGTTTTCTTCTTTGTTTCTTTTATTTATTCCTATGCTCTCTAGTGTTTTTAATAGGAATGGGTCCTGTCTTTTGTCAAAAGCTTTTTCAGCATCTATTGAGATAATAATATGATTTACTGATATGGTCAATTATGTTGATAGTTTTCCTAATATTGAACCAACATTGCATTCATGATATAAATCGTTATATTTATTATATATAATATAATAATAAAATAAAATAATATATTTATATATTTTAATATATATAAAGTTATATCATATATAAATTCATATATATAAATATAATTTATATATAAATCTTTTTTACTTAATCAAATTAAGCAATGGTTTATCTATTTTATTTATTTTTTTCCATAAAGCTAGCTTCTAGTTTTGTCTATTATTTCAATGGTTCTCTTACTTCAAAATTTATTAATCCCTCCTTTGATTTTCAGGATTTACAGTTTGGTATTTAGTTGGGGATTTTTAATTTGTTCTTATTCTAGTTTTTTTAGTTTCATGCCCAATTCATTGATATGCTTTTTCCTTATTTTATTGTTGTAAACAATTAGAGATATAAATTTTTCCATAAGTACTGCTTTGACTGTATCCCATAAATTTTGGTAGGTTGTCTCATTTTTGTCATTTTCTTTAATGAAATTATTGATTTCTATGATTTGTTCTTTGACCTACTTGTTTTTCAGGATTAGATTATTCAATTCCAATTAAATTTTAGTCTCTCTTTCCATTGTCCATTATTGAACATAATTTTTATTGTTTTATGAGCTGGAAAGGATGCATTTATTATTTGTTTTTCTTCATTTGGTTGTGAGGTTTTTATGTCCTAATACATGGTCAGTTTTTTTGTGTCCATGCTATGTACAGCTGAGAAAAAGGCATGTTGCTTTCTATTTCCATTCAGTTTTCTCCAGAGATCTATCACATCTAACTTTTCCAGAGTTTTATTCACATCCTAAACTTCTTGGTTTATTTTTTTTTTTGTTAGATTTACTAGTTCTGAGAGGGGAAATTTGAGATCCACTAGTATACTTTTATTATTTATTTCCTCCTGTAACTCTTTCAACTTCAAAAATTTAGATGCTCTATCATTTGATTTCTATGTTTAGAATTGGTATTGCTTCATTGTCTGTGGTACCTTTCAGCAAGATGTAGTTTCCTTTCTTATCTCTTTTAATTAGATCTACTTTTGCTTTGTCTGAAATCATGATTGCTCCCCCGACTTTCTTTGCTTCAGCTGAAGCATAATACATTCTACTCCAGCCCTTTACCACCCTTTGTGTATCGTTCTGCTTCAAATGTGGTTCTTGTAAACAACATATTTTAGGATTCTGGTTTTTAATCCCTTCTGTTGTCCACTTCTGATTTATGGGTCAACTTATCTCATTCACATCTATAGTTGTGATAATGATTTCCCTTCATGTTGTTTTCCTCCTTATTATCTCCCTCTCACTCTTACCCACTACGTTTTCCCTCCTCATAAGTATTTTGCTTCTGATAACCACCTTTCTCAATCTATCCTCTATTTTATCAGTCCTTCCATTCCCTTCTATTAACCCCATCCATTTATTTCCTAATAGGGTAACATAGGTTTCTATATCCAACTGAGTGTGTATGTTATTCCTCCTTTGTGCTAATTTTGATGAGCATAATGTTTAAGCTTTACCTGTCACCCTATCCTCCTCGTTTTCTCCTCCATTATACTAGCTCTTCATGATTCTTTTATGTGGGATAATTTACCCCATTCAATCTCCCCTCTTCTACTTCTTCCAGTTTTGTGGGTTTTTTTGGTTATCATCCCATCAAAGTTTCCTTATATCCACACCCTGTGTCTGTATGTGCTCCTTCTAATTGTTCTTATGGTAAAACAGTTCTTGAGTTACAAATAATTATCTTAGCCATATAGAAATATAAACAGTTTAACCTGATCAAAGTTCAGCTATAGTCTTTCAATTAGGAATGTTTAAAAGTCTTCTGTTTTGTTAAATGTCCATTTCCCCTCCGAAAGATTATATTCAGTTTTTCTGGGGAGGTGATTCTTGGTTGTAATCCTAACTCCTTTGCCTTCTAGTATATTATATTCCAAATTCTTCAGTTCTTTAATGTGGAAACTGCCAAATCCTGTGTAATTTTTTTTTTGCCTTTTGGTCAGAGTTCTTAAGTCTTTCAGAGTTGTCTTTTTTTATAGTTTTGTTTTTAGTATATAAATTGTTCTCATTTACATCCATTCATATAATTTCCCCCAATTTTCTCTGAAACCATTCCTTTTGTCATTTCTTAAGGCACAGTAGTATTCTCTTATGTTGCTATAACATAATTTATTCAGCCATTCCCCAGTTCATGGTCATTGCCTTAATCTCTAGTTCTTTGTCACTGCTAAAGAGCTCCTTTGAATGTTTTTTGTACATAGGTCTGTTCTTTATTTAATCTCTTTGGGGGGGGGTTAGGCCTAGTAGTACTATTGCTGGGTCAAAGGTCATGTACAATTTAGTAACTTTTTAGATTTAGTTCCAAAGTGCCTTCCAGAATGATTGGACCAATGTACAGGTCCATCAAAGGTGAATTAATGTTCCCATTTTTCCCCAACCTCTTTAACAATTGTCATTTTCTATTTTTGTCTGATTTGTCAGCCTGATGATTTCATTTCTTTAATTATTAGTGTTTTGGAGTATTTTAAAAATATGATTATATAGAGTTTGGATTTCTTCTCTTGAGAACTACTTATTCATAAGAAAGATCTCATTGTTAGTAAGTTTCCCCTTATATTGACTCTAAATCTGTTTCTGCTATCTGGGCCAAGAAGTACTAGTTTAATAGCTCCTCTACATGACAGACAGCTCATCAAATACTTGAATAATACTATTTGCATTCAGTCTTTTCTTTCACAGACTAAACAGTCCCATTCCTTTAACTAATTTACCTATCCTGATAGATTTTTCAAAAAATCAGTCATCGTATTTCAAGTCTTCACTTCATTTTAAAAAGGAAAGTCTTAAAATTTTCTTAATGACTTGCTCAGTGTTTTCTTACCTACTCTTGTGAAGAACTACCAATGATATTATTTGAAGAACATTCAGAATGTTTATAGGAGCACTTTCTTGTTGCAGAACTCCATTTGAATGGGATTCTCAACATTTGTCTCCTGAAATAGGAAAAATAAAGTTTAACTTGAGTTCAAATGATTTTCAGGTTGTATGAATTATATGGAATAACTAGAAAAAAGGGAGAAGAAAAAAAAACTTCTTTATGATATAATATATTCTTAAATATTTTTAATCCAGAAATCCTATGAATTTTTGGCTTTATTTAGACTTTGATCCTATGTGTTTACTTAGTTTGAACTCTGCAACTTTTGCCCATTTCAAATTTAAGTTATTGGGAGCAAAAAAGGGCTCATTAATATCTGTTGGGATGTGAAGGCTCCCTCTGGTGGCCATTTGATATGTGAGTCTTGTCTGTCAAATTAAGGTAGAAAAGCAAGACTTTTTGGTACAGTAATTTGGCATTAGGTTCTTTAGACACTAACTTTATATTTTAAATTCAATTAACAAAATTTCTTATCAATGTAATATTGCAATGGGAAAACTTAGATATGTATATATATATATGTATACATGTACTTTTTTTTTTTTTAGTAAGATGCAATATAAGAGCATTGTGGCATGATAGGTATTAGGCTGGTCTTGAGTTCAAGGGAAGGCCTATGTTAAGGGCCTGCCACTGACACATGCTAGCTGTTTGACCATGTGCAGGTCACCTAACTTCTCAGTGCTGCAGGTAACAAGCTAAGATTATATCTTACTCATAATTTCCTGATTAACATTAGTGGAGAGATTTCCCATCAGTTGCTCTTAAAAAAAATTCTTTCCCAAACATATTGAGTCACCATCATATTCAGTAAGGAAAGAGGAAGCATAGGGAAGTATAAGAATTGTCTGAAGGCTTTTGGAGATAGTGTGGGCAGACAATAGAATTAAGGAATTTCCTTTGGTACAACTTTCTTTTTGGACCTTTTCTTCCCCATTCACATAGGTAAGTCAGTCTTTCTTCAACTTTCTTCTTGTTTGTCCAGATACTGATCAGAGACTTTCTTAGAATTTAAGAATTAAGCAACTTGATATTTATACTCTAATTCCATGGGAAATAATATATTTAATATTGCTAACCTCAGTCACTAAAGATGCTTTTTTGTGTCATAGCTTAATAACTAGAATGCCATAATTTAGAAACAAGGGTGGTCTTAATAGCTGCTAATGTCTTGGGAGAAGTTACTGTTTTAATGACAACCTGTGGTATTTTTGAACATTTGATGATAGAAAAAGTTGTGTAATTTGGAAAAATCAAGTAACATGACATCCTAGATCCCTTCCATTTAGAGGAATGAGAGATTTTATCTTGTGTATAAGTTTTATAAGTATAATTAACTCACATACTAGTTTAAACCACAATCTTGGATATCAAACAGAATTAATGGGACTTATTCTGGTTATTTTTAAAATCATTTTTCAAGGAACCTCTTAAGTGAGCCCACATATCTTCCATATGTGAGTATGCATTTAACATTTCTTATATTCAAAGCATTATCCAATCACTATGAGGGATAGAAATGAAAATTTCAGGCCTCATAGGCCTGCACTACAATTGGAGAGATCACTGTGAGAACTTATAATTGACTTGCCCAGAGACACACAATCAGTACATGTCAGAGGTTTGCCAAGGCTTGATGCCAGGTATAGAGGAAAGAACAATAGAACATAAAGGACTCAAGAGCAAATCTTGCATAATTAAGGTACAAATCTTTTACACAAATGACGTGCTGGAATTGGAAAAGAGAAGGTGGAACATCGTTCTAGGCAAGTAAAAGAACAAGATTACTTTGACTGGAACAAAGAAATGGTGTTGAATAGTAAGTGAGGAGTTTGGACTTGGACAAGTAACTGATTCAACGGAATACCATAATTTATAAGATTTCAGCTAACAATTAACTTAAGATCTTTAGGTACTACATTCCTTATGTAGGAGATTTTTTTTATTTGTTTAAATCTGGGCCACTGTGCCTTTCTCTCATTGGATTTGGCTTGAGGAGGGAATAACATACACACTCAATTGGGTATCTTACCCTATAGGAACGTAGGGGGGAAGGGAATATGAGGGGAGTATCATAGATGGGAGGGCAGATTGGGGGAAGGGGTAGTCAGAAGCAATTACTTTTGAAAAGGGACAGGGCCAAAGGACAAAACAGAATAAATGGGGGTGGGATAGAATGGAGGGAAATATAGTTAGTCTTTCATAAGATGACTCCTATGGAAATGTTTTGCATAGCTGCACATGTATGACCTATATTGAATTGCTTGTCTTCCCAGTGGGAGTGGGTGAGGAGGGAAGGAGGGAGAGCATCTGGAACTCGTACTTTTAAAGACAAATGTTAAAAAAAATTGTTTTTATATGCAACTGGGAAATAAGATATACAGGTAATGGGGCATAGAAATCCATCTTGCCCTACAAGAAAGTAAAGGGGAAGGGGCTAAAGGAAAGAATGGGAGGGATATATGAGAGGGCAGACCAGGAGTAACCAGTATGCTTGCCATTCTGGGGTGGGAGGGTAGGGAAGAGATGGAGAGGATTTGGAACTCAAAATCTTGTGGAAATGAATATTGAAAACCAAAATTAAATAAATAAATTATATAAAAAAAATCAGGGCCAGGGGTGGCTAGGTGGCACAGTGAATAGAACAACAGCCCTGGAGTCAGGAAGACCTGAGTTCAAAACTCAGACACAACACAAAACTAGATTTGTGACCTTGGGCAAGTCATTTAACCCCAAATGGCCTACCTTTCCCCCTCCAAAAAGGAAAAAAAAAGAAAGAAAGCAGGAGCTGTTTGGGGCACCTAGGTGGTGCAGTGAATAGAGCACTGACCCTGGAGTCAGGAGGACCTGAGTTCAAATGTGGCCTCAGACACTTAACATACACATACACACAAAAACTAGCTAGTCACTTAATCCCAACTGCCCTTCCTCCTCCTCCAAAAACAAACAAAAAAATCAGGGCTAGTGTGACATCTGTAAAAACTCCTTCTTAAAATGAGGTATATGGAGTATCTGTTAGAAGTAGTGAAGATCAGTGTTTGGAAGCATAAGAATAGGGTTAATTGAAGGCTGCCTCCTCGATCTTGGAATTAAGATAGGGAATAAGAAAGAAACTGACTCTGTGATTTCATTGATAGAAGTTTTCCAGTGAGGAAATTTATTTTGCCAATGCAGGTCAGCACCATTGGACAACTTTTAGAGAGTTTTAGAGTTAGACACAATATTGAGAACTTAAAATTAAGTTGCCCAGAGACACAAAATCGGTATACATCAGAGGTCTGCCAAGGCTTGGATGCCAGCACTGCTTTTTTTTTTAAACTTTGCTCAAATTATTAAATTCTAAGAATCTGATTTATGGATGAAATGCAAAATCAAGATCCAGTATTAGGTAGCTTTATTTTGGGTAACTGTCTTATATCAAAATAATCTTTACATAAGTTTTAAAAGAATATACTTTTGAGAATCTTTCCTTCAGTACAAAATTTGTTGATTTAAACCATTGAAGTACAACCCTTTTTTTTTTAAAATTGTGTCTTTCCACCCCCACCCTTTTTTGGCTGAGTAATACTTGTTAGTGCTTATTTTTTTATGTAGATAGGTATATTTCTGTGCTTTCCTCATTCCATAGAGAAAAAAGAATGATGGAACTGAGGAGGTAAGATCTTATTGCTGGCTAGAAAAGGTGAGGGTTCTCCTTTTATTTCATGGTATTGTATTACAGTTTGAAATGGCCAGATTATTGGAGAACAATTTTTGGAATAAATAGAGTTCTCTGTTTTAAATCCAGATCAAAAAGTGGCCTGGAATGTCACATTGCCCCATTTCATTTGAAGAAAACAAAACAAAACAAAAAAAGCAAGCCTGCTTGGTACATGATTATATTCTTGGTCTATGCCCTGTTTTTCTTTGTTTCTTTAAAGGCTTCCTAAAATATTTTGCTCCCAGAAGATTTTCAGCCATACTTAATTCATTTTCCTTTGAACATATAGAGAATGACAAATAGATACGCTTTGTACATTAGCAACAAGACAATATATGTTGGCTTGACTTTCATATGTTTATTTTTCTTTAATTTCCTTGCATTTACTGTTTCATTTCTTTGGCTAATTGCCATTAAAAAACTTAAATGGAGTCCCATTAATTCTGTATTTGTAAATATTTTCATTATGAATTAGAGTTTAAAGGCCTTAAACTTTTCCTAAATAATTATTGTTAACTTTCCTTTCTTTTTTTACATTATTGTTTGTCAGTTATTTTTGAAACTAGTCTTCTATAAAGTGCCCTTTTCATTTCCTTTATTTGTATTTTAATTTTTCCATTCTTGGATATCCTGTTCTTTACAGCAGCTTAAAAAATATAAAAAAATCTAATAAAGTGTTACAAAGATCAAGGTTATTATGTCTATAATTACTGTGACTTTATGAGAAATACCAAACATAGTCAGTGGATAGTCTGGTGGACTTTGGCAGTAATTTTATTTATACTGATAAGTTATTCTAGTCAGCCTCTTATCATGGCTCTGCTTCTCTTGAAAGACTAGTTTCACTCCATTGGTTGAAACAAGAAAAGTTCATTCTCTTTTAGGTGAAATTGGAGTATTTACTGGGTAAGTTCCCTCTTGCTAGTTTACAGTCTCTGATGATTTAATGGAGAGATTAAAATGAATAACATTTTTCTTATACTGTAGCATTTTATGGAGCAGTCTTGGTTACTGTACTTGAAAGTATATAATTGTTTTTTATTATATAATGTGATTGCCTAAAAAGTTTAAACTTCTTTTCACTTTTTGGTAGAGGAAATGGAACAGCAAAGTGTAAAATGGGTTAAAAGTATGACAAAACTACAGTGTTCTAATTATGAGTAGTCTTTGTGAAAGTTTGAACCTTTAAAAAAAGTTGCCAAGATTTAGGCCATTCCTGATTTCTCAGTGAATGTACTGTATTATAACCCCAAGGGTACAGTGGGTGTTTATTCACATTTTCTTTTATCTTTCTTTTTCTTCTTAGAAAGAGTGACAAGAAGCTTCAATATATACTCTACTATCAAAAGCACACTCTTACGATGATAGTTAACCATTTATCTACATAGAATTTAACTGGAATATAATTTTACTTGTAAAAGAATTATATTTTAGAATAAGCATCAGGTATAAAGACAGCTCTACTTTATATAGAAGTTTTGCTTTAGTGACATGTATGTTCTAACTGTAATCCAAATAAAAGTCTTATTTTTCCTTAACATCTTTAGCTCCTGTTCTTGGCAATAATGGACAGAAATTTCTCTTTCTTGTTTTCTGTCACTTTCTGTCTCTGTCACTCACCGTCTCTGTCATGCTGTCTTTGTCACTCTATGTCATTCTCTCTGACCCCTCTTTTTCTCTGTTGCTGTCTTTGTCACTCTCTTGTCTCTGTGATGCTGTCTTTTTTACTCTTTTGCTCCCTGCCCCTCTACCTTTTCCTCCCTTTCTCTTTGTTGCTTTCTCTTTCTGCCTCTCTGTCTCATCACGTCTCTGCTTCACATACATACATACATGCATACACACATATATGTATATATACACACACAGATGTCAATATGTGTGTATGTAGCCAAGATAGCTTCAAAAAACATGGCTGGATAGGTGCCAACTTGGAAATAGAACACTTGGGGAAAAAATTACCCACCCAAATGTAAAGTTGAAAGGGATCAGTTTACTTTAATGAATCTGTTAAGTCATTGATGTTAGAAACACTTTAGGTGGAGCAGATTGCAGCCATTTTATGTATTTTCCTCCCTGCCCCATGCCTTATGGTTCTTGTCATAAATCCTGGGTTCTTTGAGGGTCTATAATAAAGAATTATTGAGTCTAGCAAAATGTAGTCTTTGAGAACAAATAATGGCAGACTATGGGGTTGTCTGAGAATTGGACTTGCTAGGTAGGGAAAGACTCATCATCTGTGGATTGTACAAGAGGTGATGAATTCTTTGACCATGACAGTATATGAGAATCACCAGTCCAGCAGCAGAAAACTGATGGTAGATTAACTTATAGTAGAGGTTATGGTGGGCCACAAATTGAATATATTATAGAATTTTATATTCTAGTATTGAATATTGACATAAAGATAATATATAAATATTAGAGTATATTATATGTATAATTTTGCATGATTTGTGATCATTTGAATATAAGACAATATTCTGACATTATGAAGGATGAAAACCTTTTTTGTTCAGTGAATTGAAAACCAATCTAGCAAAATATTTTGGGTTTTTGATTTTTTTTGTACTTAGCACTAAAGAAAAGTGTACTAAATCTAAGCAATTCAGGAAAAAAATAGAGAAAGAATGCTGTTCCGTATCACTTGCTTCTTCTTTTTGTATTAAAGAATATATACTACCCAGTGTTCCATAAAATCTATGCCCCTTAGATTATCTTGTTAATAGAACTAAATACCATTGTGTTCGTCCAGTAAGGGTATTCAAGTTCAAAAGACCAGAGTCTTGTTTTACTAGTTCTTCAAGGTTATGCAAGGAGTATTTAACAAAAAGTAGAAGTATTTAGGTCAGTTTGAAGTATAACACTGAATATTATCTTATGTGTAAGAGTTTTAAAATACATATGTACAATAATTATAATAGCTCATACATATGAAGCTTTCAAAGCTAAGAGGATGCTTTGCTTACAACATTGTGAAGTAGTGCAGATGTTCTTTATTTTATAGATAAGTAAACGGACTTAGCTCACATAGTGAAGTGGCTAGGAAACATAATTTTCCAGGAAACATAAAGTGCTAAGATTACATTGTTAGGGAAAAAGAATAATAAGATATCTTTTTGGAATCTAGCTGGATTGTTTAAATGTTTTTAGCTGTTGAGTTGTTTTTCATGCATGTCCAACTCTTTGTGAACCCATTTGAGGTTTTCTTGGCAAAGGTACTGTAGTGGTTTACTGTTTCCTTTTCCAGATCATTTTACAGATGAAGAAACTGAGGTAAGTAGTATTAAGTGACTTGTCCAGGGTCACACAACCAGTAAGTGTCTGAAGCCAGATTTGAACTCAGGAAGGGAGATGAGTATTCCTGAATCCAGGCCCAGCACTCTTTTCACTGCTGCCACCTAGCTGTCCTGTTTAAATATTGGACAATTTAAGTTATTCATTTATTCTTATGTGTTTGGTTTATTTTCTGGGTTACAAATATGAAATTCCCACTATATTGCTTTATACCACAAAACTGAATTTTATTAAAAATGATCATTACCATATCTACCCATTTGTGTTATTGTAAAGCTAAGTATGAGCAGCTTTCCAGAGGACTACCGCTGTGAACAGCTTTAAGATTCTGATTACATAGTATAGCAAACTCTCTATTTATTCAGCAGTAAACTAAAGCAAAACATTGGCAGAAACCAACATACAGCATTCACAATGTTATGATATAACAGGTTATCACTAGAGTGGCCACATAGTTTTAAACAAAAGATATTAGTCTGTAAGTCCTTAACTCAATCATCCTTAAGGAGCAAGCCTTCTTAAGGGACACAAAGTACAAAGGTCAAAGTTCTCTACCCCCTAGGCCACAGTAAATCATGATCTTCTCAGTGAGCATCAGGTACTCAAGGAGAAGGCTTTTTCATCTTGACTTGAGGTTGGCTTCCAAATTCCATGGTTCCTCTTCAATGGTTCCAGCTCCTACCTGAATCTACCCAACTGTCACCTGGTTTCAAAGGTAGGCAGTTCTCAATTCCTCGTCTGGTTCCTTGTCCAGTTGCTGTTCCATATTGAAGCTCACAGTGTCCAGTCTACCTCAAGTCCTTCACAGTTTCTGTTTCTGGGAGGACAAAGCTTAACAGAGCCAAAACAACATTCATAAACACTGCCAGCACCATCACCAGTTTGCTATCTGCCTGTGAAATCAACAGAGACCCACAAACAAGGTCCTAGAGGTCAACACAAATCATCAGTACTTCTATAAACAAACAACAAGAAAATCCTCTTTCAGGGCTTCCAGTAAGGTCCCAGGGCTCCTGTACAAAGTATTACAAACACAAATCAACACAGACGGAACAGACAAACAGAGGGCCTGGCCACCACAAAGTTCCCCTTCTCAATTCCACCACCTCAAGTGCTCTCTTCTCAGTTCTGCTCTCTCCCAGCTTGGGCTTTTCCTTATATATGGTCATTAGATCCTCCCTGTTCCACTCCTTCACAAGTTCTGGGGTTCACAAGATCTGGGGTTCACAAGTTCTCTTAACAAAGACGTGATATAATCATGGGAAGGCTTAAAAGAAACTTGACCTGAAACAAAGTGCTAAATAATTAAATGGCAGAAACAAGGTGCTACGCACTTGTTTGCTTGCCATTACAGATATAAATCACAAAACTGAAAGCAATATAGGTAGAAATCAAACAAAATATTTATTTTTTATTTAAATTTTAAAAATTAATTCTAATTATGTGTTTTTATTATTTTCTTTTATGGAGAAG
>NW_027187419.1:91611581-91669567 GCF_028583685.1 Petaurus breviceps papuanus | reverse complement strand
CTTGTTTTTTTGTGTGTTGTTTTTTACCTGTTTTTTTCACTGCTGCCTAATAGTTTTATGGTCCTTCTTCAACTAATAGGACAAAACAGATTTCCTTAATTACATGTCTGCAGTAGAGAAATCTAAACATTATTTTATTGGCATAGGGAATTTCCAGGGGAAGAAATTCTACCAATGTAGATTGCCACCTTCTCTGTAATTTGTAGTCTTAGAGGATTGTCTTGAGCATAGTCTGAGGATAGTCTTAGAGATATGGTCAGGGTCACACAGTCTATTTCTGTCAGAGGCAGGATTTGATGCAGGTTTTCTTCACTTCAAGACACCTTTTAGATCAACTTTGCCAAGCTGCCTCTCTGGTTTACTAGCTGAAGGCATTTTGGCCATTCTACTTTTTGGGGTTGCTTCTACATAGAAATCTTTTATGTGGAGTATAATTTTCCTGATAATGATAACAAGTATTATCTTTTAACCTTTTGTAGTAATCAGGCCTTTGAATAAATGAAATCCTGTGGTTAGATGAATGACCATTCTTGGAATATCTAAGAGTACACTTTAAGTAAAGTTTTAATTATACAAAGAAATAAGTTAGATGTGCTCTTTCTTTGCAGCTCACTTTATGTAAGTCTTCTGGTGCCTAGTGCTTGGTCAGAATATACCAAATAGCTATATGTCCCCTTTTCTGTTTGCACAGGTAATTAAAGTGTACAATGAAGATGGCACGAGCAGAGCATTGGAAGTACCAAGCGATATAACAGCTAGAGATGTTTGCCAGTTGTTAATCCTCAAGAATCATTACATCGATGACAACAGTTGGACTCTTATTGAACACCTTCCTCACACAGGGTTAGGTAAGGAAAAGGCTGGATTTTCATTTAATTCAACAAATCTGATAATTTCTCAAGGATAATATTTTTTTTGGAGGGAAATTGGAGTTAAGTGACTTGCCCAAAATCATACGGCTAGTAAGTGTGTTAAGTGTCTGAGACTGAATTTGAACTCAGGTCCTCCTGACTCCGGGGCTGGTGTTCTATTCACTGCACCACTTAGCCGCACCTTAAGGATAATATTATCTACCAACACTCTTTCTTTTTTTTTTTTTTTGCCTTTTGGAGGGCAGTTGGGGTTAAGTAACTTGCCCAAGGTTACACGGCTGTGTGTGTGTGTGTGTGTGTGGGGTGTGGGTGTGGGTGTGGGTGTGGGTGTGTGTGGGTGTGGGTGTTAAGTGTCTGAGGCAGGAACCAAACTCAGGTCCTCCTGACTCTGGGGCTGACGCTTTACTCACTGCGCCACCTTGCTGCCCCAACACTCTTCCTTTTTTTTTTTTTTTTAACGCTTTATTAACTTCTGGTTTACATCATTAGTTTCCCCCAGATTTTGAGTTACAAATTTTCTCCCCGTTTTCCCCCTACCCACTGCCCCAAAATAGCAGTCCCACAGGATATCCCTCCTCCAATCTGCTCTCCTATATTTTCTCCCATACCCCTTTCTACTTTTCCAGTGGATCTCTATGTCTCAGTGCCTGTATATCTTATTTCCCAATTACATGTAAGATGGTATTAATAATAGTATATATACATATATATATATATATAAACATATATATGTACACATATATACACACACACACACACACATATATATATATAATATATATTTGAATATTTGATTTTAAAACTTTCAATACCAGATTCATTCTCTTCCTTCCTTTTCACCTACCCTTACTGGGAAGATACGCAGTTCAGTATAGGTTGTATATGTGTAGCTAATGCAAAACAATAACATAGTAGATATATTGTAAAAGACTGACTATATTTTCCTCCCTCCTATCCCACCTCCCACCCGCTCTACTCTCTACTTTGATCCCATCTATTTTCAAAAGTGAGTGCTTCCAACTTCCCTCCCCCGTAGCCTACCCTCCCTTCTATCATCCCCCCTCTAATCCCCTTCCCCCCTATTCTCCTGGAGGGTGAGATACCCTATTTAGTGTGTATTTCACTCCCTCCTCAAGGCAAATTCAATGGGAATAAGGTTGACCCATTCCCTTTTGCCTTCCTATTCTTCCCCTCCATTGTAACCATTTTCCCTTGCCTCTTCTATATGAGATAGTTTACCCCATTCTGTCTCTCCCCATCTCCTCTCATTATATTTCTCTCACCTCTTAATTTCACCTTTTAAGTATCATTCCTTTCTGTTAAATTGGTCCTGTGCCCTCTATCTATGTATACCTGTAAACATATATACACACATTCACATATGTATTCATATGCCCATATACCGTCATATATAGACAAATATATATGTTTCTAATCCCTTCAACTACTGAGAAAAGTTTCATAAGCTACAATTATTGTTTTTTCCATGTAGGAATTTTAATAGTTCAACTTTGATAAGTTCCTTATGATTCCTTTTCCCTGTTTACCTTCTCATGCTTCACTTGCTTCTTGTATCTGAATGTCAAATTTTCTATTCAACTCTGGTTTTTTCAGCAAGAATGCTTGAAAGTCCTCTATTCCACTGAATGACCATATTTTCCCCTGAAACATGATACTCAGTTTTGCTGGGTAGGTGACTCTTGGTTTTAATCCCAGCTCCTTTGCCCTCCGGAATATCATATTCCAAGCCCTTCGATCCCTCAGTGTAGAAGCTGCCAGATCCTGGGTTATCCTGATTGTGTTTCCACAATATTCAAATTGTTTCTTTCTCGCTGCTTGTAATACTCTCTCCTTAATCTGGGAATTCTGGAACCTTGCTGTAATATTCCTAGGAGTTTTCTTTTTGGGATCTTTTTCAGGAGGTGATCGGTGGATTCTTTCAACCTCTATTTTGCCCTCTGGTTCTAAAACATCAGGGCAGTTTTCTTTGAGAACTTCCTGGAGGATGATTTCTAGTTTCTTACTTTGGTCATGGCTTTCAGGCAGTCCAATAATTTTTAAATTATCTCTCCTGGATCTATTGTGTAGGTCAGTGGTTTTTCCCATGAGATATTTCACATTGCCTTCTATTCTTTCATTTGTTTGGATCTGTTTAACAGCATCTTGATTTCTCATAAAGTCATTAACTTTCATTTGCTCCAATCTAATTCTGAAGCAATGATTCTCCTCATTGAGCTTTTGAAATTCTTTTTACATCTGGCAAATTCGGCTTTTTAAGTCATTCTTCTCCTCATTGCCTTTCTGGGCCTCCTTTGCCATTTGAGTCAGTATGTTTTTTAAGGTATTATTTTCCTCAGTCAGGCTGTTGACTCTCATTTCATAATTTTCTTGCATTGTTCTCATTTCTCTTCCCAATTTTTCCTCCACTTCTCTTATATGCTTCTTAAGGTCCTCTATGGCCTGTAACCAGCTTGTATTTTCCTTTGTAGCTTTTGGTGCAGGAGTTCTGACTTCACTGTTTTCCTCTTGTTCCATGCTTTGCTCCTTTTTGTCCCACAAATAGGAGTGTAATGTTGGAATCTTCTGTCTTCTTTGTTTCCTTTGCCTGCTCATTTTGCCACTCCATTACTTGACTTTTGGGCTTTTTGCCACAGTAGGACTCTGTCACCAGACAGGGGAGCTTTCGTCCCAAACGCTGGGATTTTCTCAGCTGCCAGAGGTATTAGATGGGTGCCCTCTCTGAGGTCTCCACACGCTCTGGCAAGCTGGACACACACCCCAGAACCTCCACCCTAGACTGTAATCCAGATCCAAGTAGGCTAAAGGAAGAGCAATTACCCCTCAGACTGGTGCTTGGTTCCCCTACACTCCGCAGGCCAGGGGCTGAAGGGGCGCTGGCTGGCTGTGCTGGTGTCTCAGAGGCTTTTTGCCCTGGGGGTAAAAGCCATGCACTCCCACTAACTGTTCCCAAAGTCCAGACTGCACTGACCTGTCACTTTGTCCTTTGTGTCTATGTGTTGATAAATCTGGAAACGGCCACAGCTGCTGCTGATCTGGAGTCCCTCTGGCCTCGGCTAGTCAGGCCCACCCTGGGGCTGAAGCCTCTGCTTGGGGCTCCCAGAGTGCTGCGCTGGATTCCTGCTGGCCTGCCGGGCTGTCCTCAGCGGGAGGCCAGCCTCTCTGTATCATTTTGTGGGTTCTGCAGCTCCAAAGTTTTTTTAGAGTCCCCTTTTTACATGGATCAGGGAAGGTGGAAGCCGGAGCTGCGGGAAGGTCGTGCTTCTACTCTGCCATCTTGGCTCCGCCCCCCCCCCCCCCCCCCCACTCTTCCTTTTTAACAGGGTGAAGATTCTTCTTCAGGTAAAAACATTTTGTTGAAGATGTGACCAGAATCAGGTAGAAATAGATGCTTGTATTACTTTTCTTAAAAGCATTAACAAAAAATAGCATTGGTTTCAGCAGAGGACTAATATGTTAATTTATTTACCATCTTTTTTTTTAAAAGATGAACATTTAGCAACTTGAATTAATTCCTTGAACCAAAACATAGACTTGTCTGGGGAAATTCTAGACTGATGTATGTTTGTTCCTAATATTAAAGTTCTCTGGGAAAAGAAATTTCACAACCTTGTTTGGTGGCCTAATACGAATGTGTAGGTATCTGAATGAGGTAAGCCATTACTGGGGAATTTGTTGTATTTATCGTAGTAGCAGATGCTGGGAAACCTGAAGTATACCTTCCAGTCAGGTTTAAATATATGAAATAGCTATCAGAGTCAAGTCTGCCCTTGAAGACATTTTTTTTTGTACTATAAACACAGTTTCCCCACTTGCTACTTCAGTTTCCAGTGTAAATAGCTAACGTGTATATTTCCTTAACTTTTGCAAGTGGAGACTGTCAGTTAATCAACACATGTTTATTAAGCCCTTACTATGTTTCAGACACTATATGAGTTACTGGGGATAGATAGACAGAAATGAAACCATCTACATTCTGTTGGGGAAGACATGATAATACAAGCTCTTTGTGTGTGTGTGTGTGTGTGTGTGTGTGTGCGTGCGTGCGTGCGTGCACTATTGGCTGGTGAGATCTAGAAAAGAGTAGTTTAGGTAGTGGTACTTAAGCTGAACTTTAAACGAAACTATGAATTTGAACATGTGGACATGGGGGGAGGAGTTCCATTCTAGGTATAGAGGGAACAGACTATGCAAAGTCATGGACCAGAGAGATAGTGTCATGTGTGAGGAATAATGTGGGTTAGGGGAGAATAATGAATTCTAATACAAAAAAGTTAGGTTTCGGGCTGTGTTGTGAATTCCAAACCAAAGGGCATGAATTTAATCCTAGATGATTACAAAACTCTTTTTAAAGGAGCCATTTGACTTTATTGAGTTGGGGGTGACATGGTCAGATTTGTGATTTTTTATTTTCGCTTTGAAAGCTATGTGGAACATGCATCTGTAGAGAGGAGAGAATTGAGGCAGAGAGACCAATTGGGAGGCTTTTGTAGTAGTCCAGGGGAAACATGATGGGGGCCTGAGCTAGGTTTATGGGAGAGATGAGGGGAGGGAAAGGGAAGGGAAAAAGTATTAGAATCAGGCATTTTGCTAAGTAAGCATTTTTTGCAAATATTATCTCATTTGATCCTCACGACAATCCTATGAGGTAGGTGCTATTATTAACCCCATTTTATAGAAAAGGAAAATGACACAAACAGAGGTTGAGTGACTTGCCCAGGATCACACAGCTAGTAAGTATCTAAGGTTAGATTTGAACTGTGGTCTTTCTGACTCCAGGTCCAGTATACCACTTACTGTGCCACTAGCTGCCTCTCTCAAAAAGATGTAAGAATTGGCAAAGTTTGGCAGCTGATTGGTTACATGGGGTAAGAGAGAGAGTAAAAAGTCAAGGATGAAACCAAGGTTTCAGAGACTTGAGTGACTAGAAAGATAGTCATGACCTCATCTGTAATTGGACTGTTCAGAAGAGGGATAGGTTTTTGAAAAAAAAAAAAAGAGTTATGTTTTAGATTTACTGTGTTTGAGATGCTGACAGAACATCTAGTTTGAAATGGCCAGTAGACAGTAGGCAACCTGAAGGTCAGAAGACAGGAGAGTAGGATTGAATATTTTAATCCTGGAATTATCTGCATAGAGATGAAAATTGAACTCATGTGAATTGATAAATTTAACAAGAGAGTGTAAAGAGAGAAGACAGGATAGAGCTTGTGGTATACCCATAGTTAGAGGTAGGCTTGCTGATTATGGTCCAGCAAGATACTGAAAAGGAGTGGTCAGGCAGGTAGGAGAAGAACCAAGAGAAAATGATATAATGAAAACCCAGAGGAGAGAATCCATCAAGAGGAGGTTGTCAGTAGTTGCAAGGGCTGCAGAGAAGTCAAGAAGACTGAAGATTGAGAAAAAGCAATATTGTAATATAGAGGTCATTGATAGCTTTGGAGAGGACAGCTGTAGTTGAGTAATAGAATTGGAGGCCAGATTTCAAGGGGTTGAGCAGTGATTGGAAAGTTATGGCAGTGAGCATTGACAGTTTTTTCTAGGAGTTTGTGAAAGGGAGAAGAGGAATGTAGAATGATGTATAGAAATATAGAATGATAGTTTGGGAGGATGGTAGGGTCAAATGAGGGTTTTTAAGGAGGAGTGAAACCTGGATATGTTTGTAGTTATAGGGGAATAAATCAGGAGATGGGGAGAGATGGAAGATTAGAGAGAAAGAGGAGGGGATGATTATATAGTTAGTCCAATGGAAGAGACAGGATCTAGAGTGTGAGTACAGGTAGGGAGGTTGTCCAGGGTGGGTGGGGGGAGTGAATATTTATATCTGTATCCATATCTGTCTTTATCTGTATCTCATACATACACACACACAAGCACACACACTCACTTTCTGGTGAGAACATCTCCCCCCTTGCCAATACAGATCAAAACTTGGATTGCAATTTACAGTCTTACAGAGTTGTCTGGGAATTGAGAAATTAAGTAACTTAGTCAGTATGTGTCATTCTTCTTGACTTAAAAGTTGACACTCTACCACTATTCTAAATTGTTAAATGTGTATATAATTTTTTTTAGGGAGACCATTTTCATGTGCTTTTGAGATTTTCATATAAGGTAAAGTGAAAATTAAATTCTTCTTGTAGGTATCAAGTGGGAAAACAAATATATTTAAACATTTTTGTTTTTTTCCCTTGGAAACTGTTAAAAAAAAGGATATGAACCAATAATCTTTTTCTAAAATTTCAGCTGATACGGGCCTTGGAACAATACTTAAGTTATAATAGTCAATTGATCAGTAAATATCAAGTATCTACTATGTACCAACAAGTGTGCCAAGTGCTGGGTTTATAAACAGAGGCAAAAGGCAGCCCCTGCCCTTCCGGAGGTTATAGTCTACTAGGGGAAACAACATGCAAACAAATATATACAGCACGAATAGGAAACAGTTAGAGAGAGAAGATCCGAAAATTGAGAGAGGTTGGTAAAAGCTCTCTATAAAAGATTGGATATTATTTGGGACGTAAGGGAAGCCAGGGAAGACAGGAGGCACAGTTAAGGAGATAGAGTGTTCCAGGTATGGGGGACAGCCAGAGAAAATGCCTGGATACAAGATATGGAGTATCTTATTTCTGGAGTAGACTGGAGGCTGCTGTTGCCATGTTTATATTGCTTTTTGATCAGGTTAAAACCTTTGAGAATAAAATTACAGATCTTTTTAGTGTAATCAAATATAACTAGTGATAAAATATACAAATATTTTTTTTTCAGTAGCCTGTACCAGCTTGTCACCAACTTTATTGCCAAATGTCAAACGGATATCCATTAGTTCTTATTCATTCTTATAAATAATTCAGAGACATTCCAGGATAAATAGCATTGAATGTTATTCTTTTCCTATTACTTTTTTTTTAGTGACTGAAGATAAATTTTATATATTTCATAGATGTAATTGTGAGTAAATAACAGAAAATGCCCTTGAACTAGATAATGAATTCTTGATTTGCTCACCTGTAAATAAAATTTATAATGGTAACAGTCTATTGAACTAAAAGCTGATTTGACAAAACTTCTCTGGTTAAGTGCAATATGTTCTGCAGAATTTTTGGCTAAAATTTCTCCGTCAACAAAGTGCTTATGCAGATACCAGCTTATAATATTCAGGATCATTTTCCCTCAAAGATAGTCCACTGCTATATCCACTGGATACTACTTTGCCTCTGAGGTGCAACATGTACAGAAACAAATATGGAACTCAAAAATTGTGAGAGAGAGCACTTAAAATGGCAGGGTAGCAGTGATTACAGAGAATGAGAATTAGGGAATGCTTCATGGAGGAAATAGCCTTGAAATGAACACAGCATTATAGAGATAGATAAAACATCTATTAAACTCTTACTATGCTCCAGGCAGGGATGCAAATACAAGAAAGAAAGACAGGACTCTTTGGAGCTTACATCCTAATGGGAGAAAATGGTATATAAAGAGGGAGTTGGAAAGGGATGGCTTTTGCTAGCTTGGTATGGAAATAGATGAGAAGTGTGGAAGACATGAGAATCTGGGCAAGATAAGACCAATGTTGGCTTGGCTGAACCCAGGATAGTTTCAGTGATTGAGTCTAAGATTCCAGTGGGGAAGAGGTGGACATGGCCCTAGTAGGTCATGACATGTAAAGGCCCTGGAAGTATAGTGGAAGCCTGATTCTGAAATGAAGAAATAAGGATAGGATTACATTCCAGGCTTGTGGGACAGCTTGTACAGATGCAGGGAAACAGAAATTAGAGTCTCAAGTTTAAGGAATAGCTAGTATTCCAATTAGCCTGGACTCTAGAGTTCAGAGTAGTATGAAATAAAGTTTAAAAAATGGGTTGGAACCAGATTATGGAGAACCTTAAATGCTAACCTGAGAAATTTGCATTTTATCCTATAGGAAACTGGAAATAATTGAAGTTGTTTCAGTAGTGTTGGGTAGTAAAGTAGACAGAATTTTTATAAATTGATATTTGAAAATCCTGCCAGTCTGGCATTGTTCCAAATTGCTTTCCAGAATGGCTGGACCAATTCCCAGCTCCACCAGCAGAGCATTAATATGCCTGTTTCCCCTTAGTTCCTCCAATATTTGTCATTTTACTTTTTCTTTCTTAACTTCACCAATCTGCTGGGAGTGATAATTTGCATCTCTATTTATTAGAGATTTGGAGCATTTTTTCCATATGGCTATTGATAGATTAGATTTTTTCCCTTGAGCTCTGACTATTCATATCCTTTGAGCATTTATTAATTTTGGAATTATAAAATTGAATCAATTCTTTGTATATCTTGTAAATGAGACTCTCATCTGGTTGGAGTATTTCTCTTTTGGACAGTGCCCAAGGTGGACCTACCATATACCTTTTCTTTCTTAGCTGATAGATTCTTCACTGTGATAGGTTCAAAATGAGGTTCTGATCTATCTGGTACTTTAGCCTTTGAATGAAGAAAGTGCATATATATATATATATATAAATGTATGTTAATATAGATATGCAGTTTCTTCATTCAAAGGCTAAAGTGTATAGGTATATTTGTATATGTCTGTGTGTATTTCTGAAGTTCAAATTTCTGTTGTGTCTAATTCAATTCCTGCTCTAATAATCTAGGTTTGAAACAGGCCTGTGTTATTTCATATCCACTGGATGTCACTGTAGTTCCCTGGATGCACATTCATGCTCTTACTTAGCAATACACAAGGAAGAACTTCAATCTCAAAGAAGTCATCTGGAACTTAATGAGATCCATATTTGCCTCCCTTTAGTTTTGTTTCCTAATTGAAGCTACGGTGTGAAACATAGGCAATTAGCCCAAGTTATCAAGCACATATATTCAAACTGCTCAGGAGTTACTTCAGGAGGAATTCATGGTTAACATAGGGACACTGTGAACTTTTTAGCTTAGTGATTCTAATAGCCAAAATGAATTACTGAATGCTTTTCCTTTAATAGTTTTTGTTTGTGTAGTTGTCTGTGTACCACCTCTTTAAGACAGAAGAAATTCACTGACATGATAAAGAGATAGACCTGCAATCTTCCATTGATATTATGATGTTAATTTTTATATTATGTATTTATATTAAGTCCATACATGTACAAATAGTGTAGAATTTTATCTTGTGTTTCTTGAAATTGTTTTGTAGCTTTCTTTACTGCCCATGTTTCTGATTGCATGATCATTGGTAGCAAAAAGAAATAATTATTAAATACCTACTTATTCATGGAACTGTGCTTATGTAAAAAGACAGTTATGTACACCTGGTACCTCTTTCCTAACTTTTATCCTCTTAAAAATGTCATTACAGATATATAATCCAGAAAATGTCAGACAAAAGATGAGAAAATATTAATTTAGTACTTGAATGGAGGGGAGGGAAAGGGAGATATTTATCATGTCAAATATAAATAAATTTGTATCAGGAATAGTAAGTACTTAATTGAAGGTGCCAAAGAGTAAAGCATGTCCAGACTAGACAGCAGTCAGCTATTAACAGCCAAGAAAGAAAGGGTTCAAGAAGGAGGTAGGATTTGTAGTACACTTTTTTAAGGCTCTGGTGTTGTGAAACTGCTTACAATGCCTAAGTTGAGAGAAGGCTGTAGACAATTTGCTGAAGAATAAGCTACGGTTTTTTATACATAGCAGTTCCCAGCATCAAGATTTCCCGACCACAGCAGATATTCAGCTAAATTTGACAGTGGCAGTTTTCCTGGTGATATCGCCTCTATTAGAAAGTACTGTTAGGTTAAGAATCCCTTCAGAAATCGAGCCCTTTTTTGTCCATGGCTTCTCTCATTTTTGTTTTGTTTGGTAGGTGACTGTTCATTTTTATCTGAAAATGAGACTGAAAAAAAAATTTATGTAGTTCCACCTAACATATGGGAGTACAAGGACCATTTGTCTCCTGGAGTTTCCTATAACAAAGGTGTAAGAAGAATTGTTTTCTGGGGGAATTAGAGGTAAAAAGCCACTTTTGTTTCTTCTCTTATCAAGTGAGGAGAAGAGTGGGGACTCAGATTTCTATTTGAGCTCCATGCTGTACTTTCAGTAGATTCAGTGAAGAAACCCAGGCAGAAGGTCACAGGTGAGCACTTTCTATTCCTGGAGGATTGAGGTTTAAAAAAAAAAAGACTTTGAAGCTAAATCAACAGCTTCAGAAGGAGCAGGTTTTGTTTTTAAAGAAAAACTCTGTTCAGAAATTAAATAAAAACCAGAATTACATGTAGTTACTTCCATTTGGTAGTATTTCCTTTGGTTGCCATAAAACTACAGTAAATTGTGAAACATCAAAGTAAATTTGTTAGTGCTCTAGAAATAGAAACTTTTCAAATTTTTATACTATTGTTAAATTGGTTAGAGATGTCTATAGATGACAAAGAAGACAAAAATCTCTCTCTATATACATATATAACAAATATAATTTTATTTTCAGTGTATGTTGAAATGAAACATTTATAGGTGTTTTTCTTTCTTTTTTTGCAAGTGCTTAGCATTTTTAGGGTGATTTTGTAAAATTATCAGAATACATTTCAATATGTATCAAATATTAAATTTCTGTATTGTATTTAAACTGGAAGTAAGAGAATTTTTTTAAAATAAGACACCACAAAGTAATGATAAATTAAAATGAGATATTCTTGAATTCATTTTTTCAGTGATTGATCAAGATACTTATTTTGAACTGTCATAATCTAAAACAATATATTTTATAGATGCTGTTTGTCTTTATGTCATATTCATTTCACATCCTAGCTCTCTCTAGACTGAACTATACCTTGTGACAAAAAAAAATTTAACATAAACATCTGACTCCCTTCTGACAATGCCATGAAGCAGGAAGTATGTTTTAATATCTCACATATAGGACACTCTTTATTGGTTTTCCAGTACTCAAAAGTTAAACTTCTTCTTAGTGATCTTTTCATTAGTCTTGTTTTAATCAAACCCTTATCTTGTTATTTTGGTACTACTTATTTAATTCTTTATCAGTTTATACAGATTTTCTGCATTTCTCTCAATATTTACACCGTAATTATGCATCTTGCTATAATTGAGTGTTGAAGTAAATAGGTATCTTATTATGATATTTAATTTGTGCTCATATATAGGAAATATTTGCCATTTTTGTTTTTTAATTTTACAAGTATTTTGAACCTTTTTAGCTGATTAAAATTTACTTGAAGTTCCAATAGAATCTAAGGAGGAAAAAATGAAAGGAGGGAGAAGGATTGTTTTAGGTAGCCCTGATTATTTACTTCTACCTACCCTCAGGATTAGACCTATGTAAAACTGAGCAGACAAATTTTGCTTAGCTTTGCCCTTTGTCTCTCGTTTCAAGGCTCTTCTACTTTGTCTGATTCCTTGTGTCATCATGTTCAGTTGTAGATAATGATATTGATAATAATTTAATTATAAGGAAGTCTAAATGACTATACATATAAATATATCTACACACACACACATACATATATCGTGAAGGTAAATGGAAATGTTTACCTAGCCTCTTAAATGTTCAATGCAATCTGTAGTTGCTGTTGCCCCTTATATCACTGGAAGCCAGCTGGCACATTTCTGCCCCATGTATATTTCACTAATACAGATTTCCATGAAACATAACAAAAAGGCACTGAAGGCAGAATGCTTGCTTTCTTTTAGACATGCTGCCTGATCACATATACTATTGATGCTGATTACCAAGAATAGTGCGTAATAGACATTCATATAGCATTGTAAGGATTTCAGAGCCCCTTACAGGCATTGTCAGATTTGATCCTTACAACCATCTGGGGAGTTAGGGACCTTAAGGTCTGTTTTACAGATGAGAACACTGAGGCTTTTAGAGATTATGTTATTTGCCCAAGATCTAGTAAGTGACAGAGTTTAAAGATATGTCAAAAGATTTCAGATAAGCTTAGACTAAGTCATTCCATTTTTCACTTTAACCCACAGCAATACTTTATCTGGTATTATTGATAAACTATTTTAGAAAGTGAAAATTTCTAGATAACTAAAGCTTACTCATGAGCCTTCAAACCATGTTTTACAGAAATGTTTTAAAAATGTATTCTGTAACAGGCTGCTTTATTTGCAGTATGTTGGAGGTAATTGAAATTGCCTTAGGGCATCAGAGTCATTATGGATATTTGTTTTTGAGGGGGGAGGAGTTAGCAGTATGGCCTGTGGTAGAACCCTGGGAAACTTTTGCTTCCAGATTAAATTGCCCAGTAGGGTAATTCATGTACATTGACTCTTCTCTCTTAGCCACTTTTTCAGTGTGAGAATATGAAAAGTTAGAAGATCTATGTTGGAACACTGTTGCAGCAAGCACCCCAAGCGCGTCCTCAGGGTTTGCAGCTACCACAGGTTCTTGGATCTGCTTTGTTAAAGGAAAGCAACTCAAAATGGGTTAACAAGCTTACTTTAATCAGTCAGACATATATCATTTACCTCGTTCAGGGGAAAAAGGTCAGCACCCCAAACTTCAGAATATACAGACAGTATTATCAAGACAGAAACAGATCAAGTACACAGCTTTCCAAACTGTGCAACCATTACATCCATACCAAACAACATCTGGGTTTCAAAGCCGGGGGACTCTCAACAACGGCTTCCCAGAATTCAGATCAAATCACAGAACACTTCTCAAAGTGAGTCCCAAAACAAAGCTACACATCAGGGCTTATATAGCCTTCTCCTGGCTCAGAGAATGTAACAACCTTATTGACTCACTGGCCAATCAAGAAGTATCTACTGAAAAACAAGCCTCCCACCCCAGGCTTCAGGTGCACATTAGCCTAGGGGCAGGGAAGATCTTTAAAATTTACATTCTTATTACAAACACTAACTTTGTGCTTCCTATAAAACTTCCACATAAAGTCATGGACAAAGTAATCTCACCTTTCTGAGAAGTTTTTCTCATCTGAAAAATGGCAAGATGAATATTTATATTAACTGTCAATGCCATAGAGTTGTTGTGGGGAAAATGGTCTGTGAACCTCAAAGCACTCTATCATTGTGAATAGTCATTATTCTCAGTGTGCTTTGTTTTACGAGTCCTTTCATGAGATCATAAGAGTTGGAGTTGGAAAAGGACATTAGAGAGACCATCTAATTCAAACATCTCATTTTTCAGATGAGGAAAACTGAGGCCCATGAAGTAGCCTGTCTGAGATCATGCACTCAGTAAGTAGTAGAATTAGGACTGAAGTTAGGGCTTCTGATTCTAAATCTAGCACTGGTTTTTATGGATTCAAGTGTATATTTCTTGAGATTTTTTTTACAGTACCTTTTCTTTCATGTATAAATATATATAATTTATAATATATATATGTGTATATATATATAATATACACATATTTGTTTGCGGCTTTAATTTAGAACATAAATATTAACTTCTGTTCATTAAGAATGCCTCTTGGAATTCTGGGCCCTTAGGGTAATTATAGATTATAGATTTAGAGCTGAAAGGGTCTTTCGAGATTGAGTTCAACATCCTCATTTTACAGATGACAAAATTGAAGAGAGATTGTCAATTGCCCAGGGTCACACAGATAGAAAGTGTCTTAGGCAGAATTTGATGTTGTAAGGTTGACATCACCAACGTAGGTTGAACTTGTGATGTATAAACCCTAGTGCCTTGTTGTACCCTACGGACTATGTATCTAGAATTGAGTAGTCATTAATAGATGCATCTTGTTAGGTAGCATTATAGGTTTCTTGAGCAAAAGGTTTTTTTTTCCAGTCACTGATTGCCAATGGCTAGAGAAATATGGATTCATTTTTCTTCTTTTTTTTCTGGGTACCTTAAGCTCCTTAAGTAACTGTATAAATATTACTAAGCATGTAATTTCTTTTTTTTTTTTTAAGCAATCGGGGTTAAGTAACTTGCTCAAGGTTACACGGCCAGTTATTTCTGGGTGTGGTGCTGAGTGTCCGAGCCCGGGATTCGATCTCCAGGTCTTCTCAACACTGGAGCCGGTGCTCTTACTTGCTGTGCTACTGGCCGCCCCAAGCATATAATTTCTATGAAGGTTTTAGGAAATGAGAAATTAATTTGGAGCAAGATTCTAGACATTTTTGGAATATCTGATGCTTTCCTATATTTCTTCTCACAAATTGTTACTTCTGTTATTTAGAGATTCCAGTTTAGTTTTCCCATACTATCCATGATAAAGCATGGCCCTGATTAATTTTCTCTACCCACATATTGTTGTATTTTCTTGAGGCCTGCAGGTTCAGGGGTAAGTGTGAAGAATGTTAACATGTCAAAGTCTTTTAACTAAACAAGCTGCAAAACTCAGCCTTTTTTCTCTGTGGGGTTGTTATTTTTCCTGACGTTCACTCTACAATTAAACATTTACCTTTGTAGCCTCCATGTTTAGTATATGATGGAAATTTATGGATTTATTATGGAACCATCCAGTCATCTAACACCTTCTGTTTCTACCATATAAATTTATTTGAATCATAGTGAAAGTTGCTTACCATTTAGCTGAAATTGGTAGACAAACTTCCTGACAGCCAGATTTTTTATTATTTTCTTTTAACTAACAAAAAATGTGACTGAAATTCTTATGAACAGTTTTAAAATTAACTTGAATATAGAATATAAACTATGACTATAAAATAATGAGTGATTTTATAAGTGGCACATTAAAGTCACTCTTTTCTTTATGAACAGCTAAATAGTTGTTTCCCCATAGCATTGATGGGTATAATCTTTCATGCTTATAAAACTGTAAAAATCAGTCTTTTCCCCTTCTTTTAGATCCAAATTGACCCCTATAAATTTACACCTACCATTCCACACCTGGAAAGAAAGATTAATTCTGACCTTTCCAATAACTCCATATAAAGTTTCCTTTTGTATGTTTTTGACCTCTTAAGGGTTCATGAATTAGGCTAGATAAATTTCAAATCATTGCCATTTGACCTGAGTTCCCTCTTTATTTACTATTTTCATATACTTTACTAATTCTCTTGATAGACCCTAAAATCTAGCTGTATAATTTTCATCTCTGATACAATAAAGTGTTAGATGTCTGCTAATCTGGCTGTCTTTGTTCCCTTTTCTTTTCTTACTTTCTCATACATAATAGACTGGTCACAAGTAATTTTTTATCTTGGGACTACTGGAAAATTTTTCTAATTATCAATAACATTACTTGAACATTTTGTGCAATAATTGTTTTGAAACCTACAAATATCTCTCGTTTTCACCCCACTGATTTCTACTTTATGGACCATTATACTGACTTTTTATGTACACAGTAACCAGTACTCATTAATGCAAGTTTCTCTGGTGTTCCCTTAAGGTTTCTTCTCACAGTAATTCTCATTTTGAAATACATTGTGACGCCTACAAAATGTAGGTCATTAAAAATGCTTTTGTTTTATTTCTTCTTTGATTGAATTTGAAATATAGTGAATTATATAAAATTTACATAAGATTATGCTTTACATATTTTATCATCTTGCCTAGTTTCGGTTGGAATCCAAATTCATTCATTTTTCTTTTTCTATACTCCCAGAGCCTTGCTAGTTTTCTTGCTAACAGTTTGTAGAGTTTTTCCCACATTTATTGCACAAGTATGAAGTTGTGTGTCAGCATGACATGGTCGGTGTGTTTAAGGAGGTTACAGCCTACCTGGGATACAAGACACTCAAATATAGTAATTGTAATGAGTTATATAAGGTGGCATATAGGTACCAGATGACTAAACAATATAAGTGCTTTTGGAGTTCAGTAACATGATTAATCATTTCTGGCTGGATAGGATGACCAGACATAGCTCTATGTGAGAAATTAGATTTAAGACTGGTGAGGTTAGGTAGAAAAAGAGAAGGGGAAAATTTTACCATTCCAGTTGAGGGAATAGATAGAAACCCTCCCTAACCCCTCCACACATACACAGGCTTAAAAGATATAGTGTCTTTATGAATGAGTAAAAATGAATGAATAAATGCTTGGCTAGGACTGAAAAATGTAAAGGAAGGAGATGGGACTAGAAAAGTTGGTACTGTTAGGTTCTGGAGAACCTTAGGTGCCAGAACGAGAAATTTGGATGTGTTCCTCATCCTTGTTGACCATTTTGCAGCTTACTAACTGTGTTCTTTGGATATTCTCTCCTCTCTAGGCTTTTGTGACGTCTATATCTTGGTTCACCTTCCTATAGGACTTTATTTTTTTAGGTCTCTTTTGTTGAATCTTAATTCATGTCCTTTCCTCTAACTGAGGTTATATTTGACTTTTATTTTTGCACTCTTGTAGTAATCTCATTAGCTCCCATGTAGTCAGTTTTCATTTCTGTACAGATGATTGCAAGATTTATATATTTTCCTCTAATCTCCCTTCTGAACTCCATTCTCACATTCCCACCTGCCTGTCAGATACTCCAAATGAAATGTCTTTTAGGCATATCAAATTCAACATGTCCAAAACCAGAACTCATCGACTTCCCCATAAATCCCACCCCTCTTCCAAACCTATTATTGTCCATGAAACTACCATCCTTCCAATCACCTAGATTCACAACTTTGGTGTCATTCTTGATTCCTCTCAAAATTACAAAATCTGATATTTTTTCCTCAAATATTTCTTGTAATATGTTCTTTTCTCTTCACAGCCACCACTGGTTCAGGCTCTTATCACCTCTTGTCTAGACTTTTGCAAAAGCTGGTCTCTCTGCCCCAATTTTCTCCCATGTAGTCTGTCCTCTACTTAGCTTCCAGAGCAATTTTCTGTAAGTGTAGGTCTGGCCATGTTATCTGCCCTGCTCTACAAACTCCACTGACTCCCTTTTGCCTTCCATTGCAAGTATAAAATCCCAACTTGGATCCTTCTCATGTTTCAAACCTTCTTACATTTTGCTCTCCAGCCTACCTGCCTTTCCTTCTATTACGTCTATTGTTCTGCCTTTGCATCACCTGTTTGCTTTGCCTGGAATACTCTCCCTTACAGTCTCTAACTCTTGAAATTTGTGGTGTCCTTAAGTCTTAGCTTAAGTGCTCCTTCCTTCAGGGAACCTTCCCCCTCCATCTTGTGTGGTCTTATTGCTATATACTGTCTCTCACTAGAATGTAAACTTCTTGAGGGCAGGATTTTTTTTTTTTTTGGTATCCAAAGTACTTAGTGTAGTGGCTGATACATTGTAAGTGATTGCTGAAACAGGTTTTCACAAGGATTAATCTGATGATGTTGTGTAGCAGATTAGAGAATGAAGTGACCAATGACAGGGTGATCACCTAGAAAACTAGTGTAGCAGTCTAGGTTTGAAGCGATCAAAGCCTAAACTACCATGGTGAAAGTGGAATATAAAGGAGAAGAACATAAGAGGTATTTGGAAGGAAGGACTGATGGAGTTGGTTGATTAGATATGTCTGCATATGTGGGGTGAGGAAACAACATATCAAAGATGACTTTCAAGAGTTGATAGATGATTGAGAAAAAGGTGGTGCCATTGACAGAAATTAACAAACCTGAAAGGGAACTATTTTGTCAGAGAAATAGACTGAATTTTGTTTCATGCATGTTGAGGTGGAGGAGACAATGGAACTTGGAATTGAACATGTATGGTAGGATATTAGAGATACAGCCCTGGAACTCAGGAAAAAGATGACCTCTGCAGATGGAGAGGGGAGAACCATTTGCAGGCAGCTTGGTAGTTGAAGCCATGAAAGGAGACTAAAGTCCTAAGGGAGATTATAGACAAAGAACAAAGGGTTAAGGACTAAGCCTTAGGAGGGAGCATTGATACTTGGGGAAAGAGAAAGAAGACAAGTGAATGAAGACAAAACAAAAATTGGGAGTTAAAAAAATATCACTGTTATCAGTATTTGTTCAATTCAGACTTATCAGTGTGCATGACTCATTCTCCCAAGAAGTTCCTTTTAAATGAATAAGCTCTTAAAGAAGTGAGTGCTCTAGGTGAAAGATTACTTTTGGAATGCCCAAATTCTAGTACTCAGATGCTTTTCAAATATGTCTTAGAAACAACTCAGTAGTAATAAGGCACCAAGATCTGGTCTTCCCTCCATTTCTTATACTTCTACCAACAATGCCAATGTTTGTTTTCCAAGTAGAAATTTAACCTCTTTTGTCTGTTTGAAGTGCCCTCTTCTTGACTCTGCTAGTGCTTCTTCCCTTTACATCTTGGCATTTTTTTACTCTTTCCCCTCTCTCTTTCTTCTGTACCATTTTTAATTTATTTTAGCATTAAAAATTATATTATTAGGGGAGGCTAGGTGGCGCAGTGAATAGAGCACTGGTCGTGGAGTCAGGAGGACCTGAGTTCAAATTTGACTTCAGACACTTAATACAAAAAAACTAGCCATGTGACCTTGGGCAAGTCACTTAACCCCAAATGCCCTCCAAAAAAGCAAAAAAATATATATTATTATATTTATATTTTTATTATATGTTTACCTAGATTGAATATGTTTATTTTACTTAAAGTATCTACACAATGTGAGTACAGATCAACAAATACCATTTTGCTCACATTTTCATTTCTGTCAATTCATTGGCTCATCTCACTAAGTCTGGGGGTCTTTTTAGTTGTGCAAGTATGGAGTAGCATAACAGCTTACAGTCTTATGAACCATTGACTAATAAATCATGCCTCATGATGATTTTGAAGGTTTCTTATAGTACTTAATTTTTCTCAGGGTTTAAATTATGTTTCTTGGACTTGGTGCTTTGGATAGAATGTCGAGCCCAGAGTCAGGGAGACCCAAGTTCATATGTGACCTCGAACACTTTCTAGTTGTGTGACTCTGGGCAAGCCAATTAAACTTTGCCTCAGTTTCTTCAATTATAAAATGGGGATGATAATGGCACCTACTTTGCAGGGTTGTTGTGAGAATCAAATGAATTTGTATTTATAAAGCATTTAGCTCGTATAACCTTGTAAAAGTTATCATCTCTCATGATTTGAATTATTAAAGTATAATACGTTTATTTTATAAGAAGCAAAATTTATATTCTGAGATGACAGACAAAAAGAATTATATGATGTTTCCTATACATTTAGTTATATTTGTAATCAGATTTATTTTATAACTGACATAGTAATAAAGTTAAAACATAACTGATAACAAAAGGCCTGTTAATTTTCATTCCCCCACCTCAGTTATATTTTATGTTGATATGAAGATTAATATGACTATTTTAGAATTGAATTAAAGTCTTAATACTGCTATAGTTATAACGAAGGAGTACAGTGAAGGCTATGTATTTATTCTTGATCTTTACAGAGAGAACAGTAGAAGACCACGAATTGGTGATTGATGTTCAGTCAAACTGGGGAATGGAGGAAGAAAATAAACTATACTTTAGAAAAAATTATGCCAAATATGAATTCTTTAAAAACCCAGTGGTAAGTAATATCTACAAGTGGTACAAAATACTGCAATGGAAAATAAGGGCTTCATTTTAATTATCTTTTAATGTCATTTTAGAAAGAGAACATTTTAGTACATATTCCCCCCAAATTAATTTATTTCTAAATTATAGACATCTTAACTTTGTGAAAGCAGACTAGTGATTTTAGTATACTTTAAAAGTATTTGGTTCTCCTTGTATTATAGACAAGAGGAAATTGTTATAATGGGTAGTGCATGGGGCAAAGAGTCATAAAACCTGTGTTTTTGCTTTAGTTCTTGTAGCACTCATGCAATATTCACAGCGCCGACATTTACTATAAATATGCCTGCATATTTCTTGATTGCAAAATATAACAGACTTTCCATATATAAGTTAGAAGTGAAACATTTATTTAGACACCAGAAAATCAAATCCCCAAACCCGTAGGCCTATTCCATCATAGTAGCAGAGAATTTAATATGTCATAACAGCACAGAGAGCCACAACATCCCTTAGCCTTCCCACAAACCAACATAAGCCTAGCTGTCACAGCAGGTGGCAAACGACCAACATTTACTCCCAAGCCTAACTGTCTCCCTCAGATATACCCTCTCCTCCCACCATATAGCTTCTCTGACTCCCAGCTTCCTGTGGGCTCTGTTCCATCGTTCAGCAAACTCCTCCCACCACAGGCTCCATGTGATTCCATTCAGCCTATTAGGGGGGAGGGTATATCTTCAAAGCAGGGAAGGTCTTCACATTCCCTTAGGCTTATTAAGGGGCAGGGAAGATCTTCAAATTACCATTACCATTATAGTTCTGCTGCTAATTAGTGTGTGGCCTTAGATAAAACACTTGAATTTTGATCCTCAGTTACTTTATCTGGTAAATGGGAAGGGGTTGTGGTGATATTCTGCTTTTTAAAATTATTTACTGGAGTTTTCCATTTGGATATTCTAATACAAAATCAGTGTGGCAAAAACAGAACTCATCATTATAGCAAGAATTAAAAAAATATAAAAACAAGAACATAAAGGACTAAGGATATCACTTAGAGAAAGTATGGAGTCCAGGGTGAATTTCACAATGATATATAGAGAGTACACTTGACTTTGGTAAGGTAATTCTTATCTATGTTGAAAGCACAGGCTGAACTCCCTCATTGAAAAAAAAGGTAAATGGATTTTGAAGAATGTCTCTTTAATTGGGAGAATGAAATATTCCTTAATTAATAGAAAGAATGGTTTCAATACAAAAATAATAAATAAAAAGATCTAGGAAGTGCAGCATTTATTAAGAGCCATTTACTAAGCTAAACACTTCACAAATGTTATCCCATTTAATCCTCATAAGAACCCTGCAGAGTAGGTGCTATTATTAGCATATTTCACAGATAAAGGGAACTGAGGCAGATAGAGGTTAAGTGACTTTCCTAGGGTCAAACAACTCATAAGCTTCTGAGGCTATCTTTGAACTCATATCTTCCAGACTCCAGGGCCAGTTCTCTATCCGCTGAACCACCAGCTGCCTGTGTAGGGAAATACTGACCTATGTGAGGAAGTCAGAGGGTGGGAAGTTGTGACACAGAGGAGAAAGGGAAGAAAGATCATTGAATATTGGGAGCTAAGGAACATATGTAGCTATGTCTTATCTTGAGAATAGTCAGCAGTACCCTCTAAGGAGGAAGCAGCTTCTCCTCCTCCTCCTCCTTCTCCTCCTCCAAGGAATGATGATGTGAATCTGTTGGCGCTATCAGGTGGGCATCCAGTAAGAGTCAGAGGAAGAGATGAGGAATGATGGCTGCTGGCTTCCTTTTGAGGAATGACAAGGTCTTTATTTATCTCTCTGCTGATACATTACAAAAATCTATTTTCTCCTAGAGCAGGTATCCAGAACATCACAGAAAACCTCCCAAGACCCTTCAATCCAAATGAATGCCATCTGTTTCTTTTTGTGTGTGTGTGTGCCATTCACTTCTGATAAACTGTGTAGTTGCAATCAGTACTACCAAAAAGAGTCTAGAAAGATTTCTAAGTATTATAAAACCTTAGGCAAGAAACTGAGATTCTTAGGGAGCATTGGTGATATTTTCATCCCTGTTGCTTTCACCATCAGGATTTGGGATGGAAAAAACTAAATAAGATGTTATCAAAAATGGATTGTGGACTTCTGAACTGTTGTGCTAAATACATCACTACATAGGGATGGAGTGAATGTAACAAAGACTAGCAAAAATGCATTTGGTTAGAGTCTTGAAAATCTAATCCAAAAGGTCTTTGAATGGAAGGGAAGAAAATTGTCTGTACTAAGCTTAGTACAGTAAAAAGTAGCTACAATGTATGAAGAATAGTAGTAGACTCACAGAAATTCATAGGAGAAAAAATGCTAGAAAAAGAATCAGCAGTAAGACTCAGCCTCAAATTTGTTGTTGTTTCAATCATGTCTTACTCTTTGTGGCCTCATTTGAGGTTTTCTTGGCAGAAATACCAGAGCGGTTTGCCAATTCCTTCTTTAGCTCATTTTACAGATGAAGAAACTGAGGGAAACAGGATTAAGTGACTTGCCTAGGATCACTTGACCACCCTAAGAAGTGTCTGAAGCTGGATTTGAACTCTGGAAGATGAGTCTTCCTGACTCCAGGCCCTGTGTGCTACCCTTGCCTCAAATGCCTATATACTAATGTGTAATAAGCAAGAAATCCCAGTTCAGGTATCAAATTTGATTAAAAAAAAAAGAAGAGTTCTCTTTAGGTAAACAGGAGCCACTGGAATCTCAATAGACCAATTATCTTTTACACATAAACCTTTTACATATTGACTTTGACCTCTTAAAGTTAGTTTGGTATAGTGGATAGGGTGCTGGATTTCAAGTTATGGTGACCTGGGTTCAAATTCTGCCTCAGACATTAATCGTGACCCTGGACAAAAATCACTTGAACTCTCTGTGCCTCATTTTCTTCTCCTGTAAAATGAGGGGGTTATAGTAGATAGCTGTTAAATCAATGCTCCTATGACCCTTGCTTTATAGCTTGAATACATGTTTCTCTGTGGTGCAGTCAGGCTCCCCCCCCCTTTTTTTTAAACCATTCTTTGTACATAGGAACTCGGATACAAACTTACTATTTTTATTTTTAATATAGGAAAAGGAAATCTATACCACATAACATACAAATTATTTGGCAGATTAGGAATGTTCAGTGTATTTTAAATTGGTTTATTTCTGGAACTGTACATATTTCTGTTATAAGTTTTTCATTGTTAGAATCATCCTTCAGGAAATATTCATAGTATATATCATAATTGAGTATTACTCAAATCCTGAAAGACCCTTTTTATATTCTATTTTCTTTTACTCTATCATTTTAGTTACTCACCAACCATTTTATGTGCCTGCTATATGTAAAATCTTGTGCTAGGCAATGGTGGAAATATAAAGATAATTAAGATATGGTCCTAACTCCCTTGGTGTTTGGATTCTAGCAGCATGCTAGAATTGGCAGTTGGAAAATAATAGGGTGATTCTTAATAAAGAAAATAATAGTTGCAGTAAAAATTAAATGGGAGCATAATTTTAGTAGAAAGCATTTCCTTGGTGTGCATCTTTATTAAAAATAAGAAATTAAAACTCACATCTAAAGAGATATGCCACAGTGATGATCTTAATGCAAAATGCATGCTTTAGATATGTAGTCTTTTATTCCTTAACTAGCTAGCATATTTGATTTTATATAACTAGAAGAGAAAAGCCAAAATCACTTAGTTATGTTTCTATGTAGGCAGGCCAAAGTGTTGACATTTAGGATATTACCTTAGAATAGGATTTCCCAGTCAGTTTTGATGGTGAGCCTTCTGCCTGGTCTTTCTTTGGAATTTTTAGCATTCACTCCTCCTTTGACTTGTGCAGAAACTTGAGCATCCTAAATAACCAATTCAGTTCAGCAAACATTTATTAAGTGCCTGCTGTGTTTAAGATGCTATTGTAAATGCAGAAAAGAAACAGTCCCTAACATTTAGGAGTTAGTTGGCCAAGAGTAGGAGAGATTTTGCATTATAATGTTCATGGAAGAAGTATAAGAAGAAGCATCAAATTTGATTCAGTTCAGGTCAAGAAACGTTAAGTTCCCACTGTGTACAGAGGTAAGCATTGGGATAGAAACTGGGATTAGAAATGAACCTGTGAATGCATTGCAACTGAGGTTACCCCAATGAGGGAACTCCCTCTACCAATGCAGGTAGGTACCTAATTTTAAAGTGATGGGCTTACTGGGTTGCTTAGAGCACGGAGAGGTTAAAAAGTCTCAAGGTCACACAGTCAGTATGTCATAGGCAGCCCTTAACTCAAGTTTTCTTGATTCTGAGATTGTTACTATCCTCTGTTCTATGAGGACTTCTCTGAGCACTTGGGAAGATTAAAAATTTAGATAAGCCACGTTCTTTGTCTTTGGGAACATTCATTTAAAGAGAGATAGAAGACACAAATAGACAACATTATAATACAGAATATCATGCAACATCAACATCAGAGTACTATGATTTCTTATCATGGTTCAGAAACGACCCTGGGTTCTCACAGGGCATATCAGTTGAGCACAAAGGCTGACAAATCCTACCAAGTTGGTAAGATTCTTTGAATACAGATTAGAAAACTGACTTTGTGTTAAGCAGGGGTTAACCTAGTTAAATTTATCAGTGTCATATGTCAGATACATTCAGCTACATAAGTAGACAATCCAGTGGTCATAAATTACAGGGAGATAGATTGTCATATCTCTTTTTTCTCTTTCTACTCTTGCTACAGAAAGTGATTTCATTTTCAACATATTCTCCTTACCCATGACAATAACAAGTATGTTGTTGTCCAGTCATTGTGGACTCTTTGTGACCCTGTGGACCATACTGTCAGTGGGGTTTCTTTGCAAAAATACTGGAGTGGTGAACAGAGGTTGAGTGACTTGCCTAGGGTCACACAACTAGTAAATGTCTGAGGCAAGATTTGAACACTGGTCTTCCTGACTCCAGGCTCCTTCCATTGAGCCATGTAGCTGCCTTGATAAAGACTACGGGGAAATGCCTAATCTCCTTTAGAAAAGTTAGGGGCCCTTACCTCAGAATTCTTGATCTTCCTTATTTCAAGCTTATATATTTTCTTAGAGAAAACCTAAATTCTTTTTTAATGGAAGTAGCCGATGTTTGTAGTAAGTACTTGAAGTCAATTCATTTTTTTTTTAAATTTGCATTTGGTAGTCTTAGAGAAAGATTGAAGGCAAAAGGAAAAGAGAAGAGCAGAGGATATGAGTATATAGTGTCATGGAAACAATGAGCATGAACTTGGACAGACTTTGAAAGATGGTGGAGGATACAAGGACCTGGTGTGCTATGGTACATGGGATCATGAAGAATAAGACATGACTGAATGACTTTATAACAAAAGTCTTACTTCTCTTGACCTACCTTACTAGGGAATTTTCTTTTTAACCCTTTATTTTCCTGATTTCTCTGAGTGCTCCTCAGGAATTTTTTACACTATTCTAATTAGTTATAAAGCTAGAGCTCTTTTTAGAACAAATAGACTGGAATCAATTATGGTGTAAGGTTTTCCTCACAATTTCTAGTGTGTTATTTCCACTAAAACATGTCACCATCACATTTCCTTACCCCCCACTACTGTATTACAACTTGCTGTTCACAATCCCCTCTGACCAGGGTCTAGTCACTCAGCTTCTTTGAGATATAGACTTAGTGGCTTTCTAAAGTCCTATTCACCTCTGAGTTGGGTATCACTGGCTTGTTGGGGTTCATTTTTATAAAAAAACTAATTATATCCTTTTAAACTACTATATAAGATAGTCTGACATTTGTCTTTTTTTAAACAGAATTTTTTTCCAGAACATATGGTGTCTTTTGCAACTGAAACCAATGGAAAACTCTCTCAAGCTCCTATTTTACAGGTATTATTTTACATATTTTCATTGAACTAGGTCAGCAACAATTTGATTAAGCTGTTGGTTTGAAACCTTTGCTTGAAAATGTTTAAGTTTAAAAAAAATTTTTTCATGGGTAATTTCAGTTTTTCAAGAAATTAAAAATTAAAACCAAACAAAAATAATAATTAATAGATTATAAAAAGCCAATGGGTTGATTTATTTTGTTTGACTATTTTTATTTACCAAAGAAGTCTTTGTTCCTGGGTATTATAGACCTATTTGAAATTATTCTGATATTAAGAGGAAGGGAGAGAATGAAAGCTGAAGAGGGAGATAAGTTGGGGAGAAAGACTGAAACAGAGTATCAGAAAGAGACAGACAAGAGGGACAGATTATTTAAAAAATAAATAACTTTGGACATTCTATGTATTACTATTAGTACTACTGCTGCCAGGTAATATATCCTCCTGGTTTGTCAGTTGCATAAGATATTAAGGTGCAAAATTATTATCAATAATGATAATACTATCATATGACTACAGTTTTGATGATGACAACCACCATAGCCAACACAACTAGTTTTTATTGTTAGTGGAAATCGAAAAGTGTTACCATGTGATATATGTCGAAGGTTTATCTAAGTTTATTGTACTACTTTCTTGATGGACAATAAAAAATAAGATTAAGGAAGTGGAAAATTCTTCAGTAAAGAAATACTAAAAGGTAGATTTTAGAAATAGTCCAAATACAATGAATCCTGTTTCCTAATAAAAAAAATAAATAAAATGAAAGAATTGGTAAAAGAGCATAAAAAGCCTGTAGAATATTTTCCCCAATATTATTCTTCGTAGCTGAATCTGGAGAACTTTAATGAGAATAAGAGAGGATTATTTGACTAAGAACAATATAGAGATATGTGTCATGAATTTTGTGTATCTATTTATGTTCATTTCTTCTTCATGTAGAAGTGGCTTATGATGTTCATTCCCTAGAAATCTGACTTGAAGGAAAAGTGATTTGAATTATTTTGCAGATAGATTAGTTGATTATAATGCTATAGATCTGCCATTACTTCTAACAAGCAATTTCTCTGTAACTGCTGGAGTTTTCACTGGGTGAGCTACATACAGCTGAGAGACATTTTGTAATATTATTTTCTTTCACTTTGAAATGTTAGTTTCTTTTAAGAACAGAAAACATTCTTTTTTCTGAACTTTTTGTTTTTAGAACAAAGATCAGATGTATAACATTTATATTTTAACAGTCTTTTGGAATAGTATTAGTAGTGTATTTCACTTTGTGGTAAATCCGAAATGTTTTGGAAATGTGGTTTGTTATCAACAAATACTTAACAAGCATGGTGCATTTGCAGACATAAGGAAAAGTGTACTGTGCACTCAGGGAGCATATAGTCTAGCCAGTGGAAAGACTTGTACTTTTCTCTAGAAAAAAAATAATATAAGAAAAGAAATAATTCTACTTATTCTGAATCATCTATAGGGCTATCCATCCAATAGAATGATATTTCATAATTTCTACCTTCATTCTTTTAAAATTATATTCATAGCCCCCAAAATTATACTTTCCTTTTAATTAAGTTTATATGCCACATTTTTGTTTTCTCATTGATTTTCAAAAATAAATTCTGCCCTAATGTTTTATTCAATGGTCACAATTTAAGTGATCTTATTGATTATTGGCAGATAATCCACCTCCTCTGCTCTTGCTATTATCACTTCTATTGTCACCAAGCAAGTCTAAGATATGAAGTTAACTAGACCATAAGATACCTCTTGAGGGAAATCTGTGGCAACTGAGGAACATGAGGAGAATTCCTTACTACCTTGAGTAATATCGAAATTTTAGGAAGAGGTTCAGAACATCACACCTGGGGTGAGATGATTGACAGACATTGACTTCCACAGCTACTTATGGCTTTATTGATTCCCTCTATCTGGCCAAACTGAGAAACTTCCAGAAGATAGTGACAATGGAAGCCACAGTGCTTAGCGAAGAATCAGAAATACTTTCTTACTGATTTGGAATTTTGACAGGTGGTCTAGATATCTGGGTTATTCCTCTTCTTTTCCATGCTTCTTATTCTGTAGGGAAGCATCAAATTTTCTTGGCATCTCTCCTATTTTCCTTGTTTTAAAAGCTCTTTGGGGAGATGTAAAAGCAATGGACTCTCACACCTTTATGTGTGATTTCCTTCCATGATGTTGTTGAAATTTTCCATTTCCTGGAAAAGCCTGTGAACTTCCATTGGTTTGGGAACCTGGTAACCATCACTCCCTCCCCTCTCCCCACATACTCACACTAACCCCAACCCAAGTAAATAATAACTGAGAGTAGCAAGCAAGTACCCTGCGGAGAATAATTATGCCTGCCAGTCCTTGGGATTGGAGGAGGATGTTGAGGAAATGCAGGGAGGGAGGAAGAGAGAAAAAGAGAGAGACAGAGAGAGACAGACAGACAGACAGACACACACACAGAGAGAGAGAGAGACAGAGAGAGACAGAGAGAGAGAGAGACAGACAGAGAGAGAGAGACAGACAGACAGACAGAGAGACAGACAGAGAGACAGAGAGAGAGAGAGACAGAGAGAGACAGAGAGAGACAGAGGGAGAGAGAGGCGGGGGGAGAGGGAGAGATATTGGGTCAAATCATCTCCAACCTTCCTTTCAAATCTAATATTTTATGATACCATCACAAGAGGAAGTCATTACTACCTAGACAGGGAAAGGGTAGGGGTAAAGTATGGACTGCTGTAGCAACTAGGACTCACTTAGGCTTCCTGGGGGCACTGGTGGTATCACCACCATCAGTAATTCAACAACACAGTTAGCAGTGGTGGAGAATGTTTGGAAGTGACAGTATGTCTCCCCTATTCCCACAATTTATTGTGAATATTGATAATACTCATTTTATACATATTTATATTTCCATTGATATTATATTGACAAGATATTTTGTCCTTGTAACAGAATTGTACTGTAGTACTGTAAGCCTGATCTCTGTTTAATGGATGATGGGACTGAAGATTAGAAAGGTTAAGTAGTTTTTTAATCCATGGTCGCTTAACCTAGTCAGTGGCAGGCCCAGAAGTTGAATCACATTCTTTTGGCTCTAAATTCACTGCTCTTCCTACGGTATCATACTGCCTCTCGTCTCTCATCTAATCCCATACTGGTTTTAAAATAGCCTTTGCAGTAGAGCCTTGTCAAAGGCTTTTTCAAAGTCTAAATAAATTATATTTCCATTTACCTCCAGAAGCAAAACCCGATTTTTCAAATGGATTTGGTGGGGACAACAGGTATGTTAAATGGCTGTCAGTATTTAATTACTATCTTAGGTTACAGATGTTTAAATTTGAAAGTTCTCCCTGAGCAATATACTTGGAGATTTTTGAGGGGATTATATTTTTCTTATTAAAGTAAATTGCTGTTTCTGTGGCTTCATGAGGATAGTCAACATCTTGCTCGGTATTTGAAATATATACAGAAGTTCAGATTTGCATTTGCTATAAAAAATGTTCAGCCTGATCTTCAGTTGGGAATAAGTATCTTTAATGTTTTCTTCCAGAATTTTCTGAGTTCTAGCACATATCCTGAAATACATGGTTTTTTACATGCAAAAGAGCAGGGGAAAAAGTCCTGGAAGAAGATTTACTTTCTTCTAAGAAGATCAGGTTTATATTATTCTACCAAAGGGACATCAAAGGTGGGTAGAAACAGAAGCGATATGTGTCATGTGCACATTATAAGGTGAGGTGTATCCTTGTTGGGTCTTTTAATTTGATCACTTGAAGTTAAAATAATTCATGTTTATGCATTTAGAACCATTTGCAATTTTTGAAAGAAAAATTTGGCAAGATAGAGTTTATTCATCAGTAAAGAAATAAGGAGAAATAAAAAAACTAGACCATGTGCACTTGGGAAATTGATGGTAAGAAGGAAATAATGATTTAAGGTTAAGGACAAGAGGAATGCCTATCTTGAAAAAGATAGCTGTCTGTACTGGATTATATACACAGATCATCCACTCATTATCAGCTACTTTTCTTTTGAACTACATGTTCTAGATTGGGGTTGGCAAACTATGGTATGCAGACCACATCAGTAATCTCTGCTGCTTGAATCAGTAGGCTTCATGTAATCACTTGTATTTAAATTTCTTTGGAGTTCTAGAACATAATTGATTCAGTCCCATTGCAAAAAAAATTAAAAAACCCTTTTCTTGTAAGAAATAAGCATCAATTAGCCGAACAAATCCACCCACTAGGCATATTAAAAAATGTGCATCTCTTACTGTCCCTCAAGTTCTCCACCTGTTTCCCCACTTCCTAAAAATAGTGGCTGGTCATTGCACTGAGTTCTCAAGTATTTAAAGTTATTTTTCCATGTTATGTGGTAGCTGTTGTATAAAATATTCTGTGTTCTGGTCAGTTCACTTTGCTTTAATTTGCATGAATCTTTCCAAATTTTCTTGAATCTATCCCTTTCATCATTTCTTTTTTGGAACTTTCTTCTAAAACTTTTACTTTTTCATATAGCATATATTTTTATTCATATATTCCCTCCCACTAGCTCACCTTGCCACAAAAACCCCAACCTTAAGCGAATGCCTCATTACATATTTATGTAGACTGGCAAAAAAAAATCCACATTAGCCATGTCTGAACATGTATTCCTATGTATTTTAAGTTCATCACTTCTTTGTCAAAAAAGTGATTTGTGTTTTTCATCTTCATTCTTTTGGACTCATTGTTTATTATTGCATTGGTCAGAGTGCCAAAGTCTCTCAGAGTTGTTATTCTCTATATTCTTACTGTTCTATACATCATTCTCCTGATTCTGCTCGCTTAATTCTGCATTAGTTCATAAAAATCTTCACAGTTTCACCTGAAATTGTCCATTTAATTATTTCTTATAGCACAATAATGTTCTATTGCATTGATATTCTGCATTTTGTTTAACCATTCCCAATAGTTGGATACCCTGTAGTTTACAGTTTGGGGTTGCCATGAAAAGAACTCCTATAAACATTTTTGTACATATAGATAATTTTCTTCCTTCTTTGAATTCTTTTTTTTTTGGGGGGGGTGGGATAATGTCCTGGTAGTGGTATAACTTGAGTGAAGATGCTAATGCTTTGTAATTGGAGTAAACTGCTTCTGTTACACTGACCCTTCTTCTCTTCTCCCAGATCCTGATCATTGGTTCTTTCTTACTCAGTCTTTTTTTCCCCTTTAACACCTTCTTCACAATCAGCACTCAAAAGTTGAAATTTGTCTTGTTTGCAACTGTTTCCTCCCTGATACTAACCTCCTTGTTAAAGCTCCCTTTCCCTGTTCTGTCCTCTTTTCTCTGTCAAGTTTAATGTATTTCTGTACCAAATGCTTTGTGTGTGTCTCAAACCTGGTACAGACAAGTATGACGTTCCTTCGGTGATGATGCACACCCTTTCTCCATGGCTATGTACTCCTTTTCTCAAGCACTTGGTTATGAGGAATTGTAAATACTTCCTCTTCTTCATTTTTTACTTTCCTAGTATATTTATTTTCCCCTGAGATTTTGAAGGTTTGCTTGATTGTTCTTCCCCATTTGATTATTAGCCAGTTATTATCAGGTATATATTACAGGAGGCATTTGCCTTTTTTTAAGGTAAATACCTCAGATGTATTTACCTTTTATGTTTCTCTTGACTCTTGTGCTTGAATTTTGGACTTTCTATTCACGTTTGGTCTTTTCATTAGGAACGTTGAAAGACAAACACATACACACAGAGCTTCTTTTCACATATTAAATTAATCCATAGGTAACCTGAAATTTTAAATCTTTAAAGGTTGGGTCATTCCTCTCCCCACAGCCATACATTATCATTATTAGAAGAATATTTATATTTTTAAAATGGTCTTTCCTTTAGAGAAAAGCTTGGGTATCATTAATAGTGTCACACAATTTTCTAATACAATCTTGCCTACTGCCCTCCAACTTTTCAGTTTTAGGCCCAGTACATTGAACATCATGTGTGTGTGCACTGACACATACACACACACACAAAATCTCAAAAGGAGGCTTGGTGCAGTTTTAAGCTTTAAAAGCTTAAATCGATCTCTGTACTTAAAATAGACTTTTTGGAACACCCTATATCCCTTTCTTTGTCTCTCGTCACATACTTATGTACTACTGAAGGACCAGCTGCATGGTTGGTCAGTTGAACTGTGTATCACTCAGTCAACAAGCATTTATTAAATGCTTAATCTGTGCCAGTCACAATGCTAAGTGCTGAGGAATATACATACAAGCAGAAAGAAAGACATTCCTGTCTTTAATGAGGTCACATTCTAATGGAGGAATATAATGCATAAAATGAAGAAGAAAGTGGATGGCGTGGACAGTGAAGACAATGTACTCAATGACTGTCTTGAGTATGGCTTAGGGAGGAATGAAGCCATGCCTGGCCTGAATGCTCTCCTTAAATGCTTACTCTTGGAGGAGCTTTCCAATCAGAGGGGAAGGTCATAGGGAAGAACAGAAGAAAATAAACATTTACTAAATACTTACTATGTGCCAGACACTATGCTAAGTGCTTCATATATTATTTAATTTAGTCCTCACAATAGATTCCATTATTGTCCCCATTTTACTGATGAGGAAATTAAGGCAGACAGATGTTAAGTGACTCGCCTAAGGTCACACAGCTAGGAATCGTCTGAGCCCAGATTTAAACTTACATCTTACTGGCTCCAGTTGAAACTACGGGTGTTCTTCACTTCTTTTCCTTATGTAGATAGTTAGGGTACACACTTCTGGGGTTATGGATCAGATTTAAAGGGCTCTACAGTATTTCAGGCCTTAATTTATTTAGCACCATCATCTACAAACTTGAGAATCTGGATGTCCTTATCATCTTTAGGAAATAGCATTCCATGTGGATTCTGCTCTCATACTCTTGAAAGAGGCAAACACCTTGGTTGTTGCTGTTTCCTTGAGACTCAAGGGACACAATACTTTAAAAACTTAAAAACATTCTTTAGGTATTGGCTATTTTCACCCAATTTCTTTGTGATCAATTTTTTTTAGCAATTTGGGTGAAAAAATGACATAGCTTTCAGGAAAATTTGAAATTTAAGACCTATGTGTCTTAGAATTTAAGATTTCTTACTTCCTAAATTTCTGTCTCAAAATCAGAGAGCAAGAGGTTTTCAGTACCATTGAAATGTTCAATTGTGTCTGCAAAGAAATTATAACTATATTAGTAATCTTGCTTTTGTGCTGAGAATGTGCTTCCTACCATAGGGAAGTAACACAACTAACTAGTAGTTGTAAATTGTAAGTTGTAAAACTCTCCAGAGTGGTTGGATCATTTCACAGCTCCACCAACAGTGCATTAGTGTACCAACTTTCCCACATCACCACCAACATTTTTCTTTTTTTTTCTTTTATATTAGGCAATCTGGTAGGTGTGAGGTAGTACCTCAGAGTTGGTTTTTTTTTGCATTTAATAGTATTTTTATTTTTTCCAATTACATGTAAAGATAGTTTTCAACATTCATTTTTGTAAGATTTTGAGTTCCAAATTTTTCTTCCTCACTCCCTTCCCTTTCTAAGACAGCAAGCAATCTGATATAGGTTATACATGTACAAGAATGTTAAACATATTTCCACATTAGTCATGTTGCGAAAGAAGAATCAGAACAAAAGAGAAAAATAATGAGAAAGAAAAAAAATTAAAAAAAAGCAGAAAAAAAGAAGTGAAAATAGAATGCTTCGATTTGTATTCAGACTCCATGGTTCTTTCTCTGGATGCAGATAGCATTTTCCATCACAAGTCTTTTGGAGTTGTCTTGGATCATTGTATTGTTAAGAAGAGTTAAGTCTGTCATAGTTGATCATCGCACAAAATGTTGCTTTGTTGTGCACAGTGTTCTCCTGGTTTTGCTCACTTCACTCAGCATCAGTTTATGTAAGTCTTTCCAGGTTTTTCAGAGTTGTTTTAATTTGCATTTCTTTAATCAAAAATGATTTATAGCATTTTTTTCATATGACTATGGATAATAAAGCTTGATTTTCTTATAAATGACACTTAAGCTAGTTGCACTACAAGGTTATTATGAAGAAGCAGTTCATTAATTATAAAACACTGCATCAGTGTGAGTTATTGCTATTAATTCATCCCATCCTCTCTGCTTTGGGAAGGTAATTTGGATGTTACAAAGGAAGGTTTTCTTTCTTTTGCTGACTGTCACCTTGGCTAGAAGAATTAGTGAGCATTAAACCCTGTTTGCAGATTTCCCTTCACTGAGGTACTAAAGGACAATGCTGTGCTCAGAGGATGCACGTAAAGTCTCTTCCCCTATGTGATGTGCAACTTTCCTTACTACAAAGACTATCCTTTCATTCTTCTCTATCCTCTTTCCTCCCTTGTGGGATTATTCTCTACAATCTAAAAATCGGGAGGTTTTTCATGTCTCTACCAAGATAAGTTGAAAAACAATAGCACCAAATATTTAAATTCTCTGGTGTAATCAGTATCCCCAGTCTTTTTTTTTTTTAAAGAAAACTATATTTCTTTCTCTTCTGCTTTCAGGTTGTCAGATTTTTTCAGCTCTAAAGTTACTGCCAATTCCATACGGATCTTATTCCTCAAGTTTATGCCTTTTACCACCTGATTGTTCCCCATCCTTCCAAAAAGCACCTATTTGAATTTAGTTTACTGCTGAGAATTGCAATTCCATTTTCAAGTCCTACAACAGCCTGACTTCATCATTCAGCTCTTAGTAATCTAGTATGGTGACTTAAAGTGTCATCAGGGAAGATTTCATTCCATCTTTCAAGAAATCCAAGTTATTTCCCAGTAATTATGCTTATTTCTTTCTCTCTGAAGACCAATACTTCTGATATCAGGTAGAGGTTTTTTCTCTTTTTCTCACTGAAAAGTGCTAGGATAGGCCATGTCAAACAGTTTTAGGCATTGTCAGGTTCTTAACCAAGATATAGACTGTGGATATCTGTGGGGACAAAAAGGTTTTTCAAAAATTATTTATTTTAAATATTCTTTTCTTTTTGAATTTTGATTTCCAAATTCTCTCCCTTCCTCAATCCCACCAACTAAGAAGGGAAGTAATATATCAGTTATACATGTGAAATTATGTAAAACATTTATATATTAACCATATTGCAAAAGAAGGAAAATAAAGTAAGAAAGTTATACTTCATTTTACACTCAAAATTCATTAGTTCTCTCTCTGGAGGTAGATAGCATTTTTTCATTATGAGTTCTTTGGAATTGTTTTGGATCAGTGATCTCCCAGTTCTTTTCACTTCACTGAATCATTTCATATAGGTTGTACCATGTTTATTTGACTGCCCCCCATCATTTTAGCATAGTAGTACTTCATATAATTATATGCCACAACTTGTTCAGCCATTTGCCAATTGATGAGCATCCCTTTGATTTCAAATTCTTTGCCACCACAAAACAATCTGCTATAAACGTTTTTTTGTAGATACATGTTCTGTCCCCTTTTCTTTGATCTCTTTGGGATACAGGGCTAGTAGTAGTATTCTGAGTATCATGCAATTTTATTACACTTTGAACATAAATCCAAGCTGTTTTCTACAATGGTTTGACTACTTCACTACTCCATTAGCAGTTCATCAGTGTACTTTTATTTCCGCTCCATCACTTGTCATTTCTGATAGGTGTGACTATTTTCATTTCTCTAATCAATAGTGATTTAGAGGGGTGCCCAGGTGGCCTAGTGAGTAAGAGCGCCGGCCCCAGCGTTGGGAGACCCGGGATCAATTCTGGGCTCAGATACTTGGCACCCACACAAAATAACTGGCTGTGTAACCTTGAGCAAGTTACTTAACCCCAATTGCTTTAAAAAAATAGTGATTTAGAGCATTTTCTCATCTGACTACAGATAGCTTTTATTTCTTCTTCTGAAAACTACCTGATCATATCCTTTGACCATTTATTAATTGGAGAATAGTTCTTTTTATTTTTAATAAATTTAACTCTTTACACAGTATATATTTGAGAAATAAGGTCTTTGTCAGAAAAACTTGCTGTAAAAATTTTAATATTACTCCATTGTCTATGGTACCATTTAGCAAAATGTGATTTTCCTGATTATCTCTTTTAATTAGGTATATTTTTGCTTTTGTTTTGTCCAAGATCATGATTGCTACGCTTGCCATTTTTTTTTTCCTCAGCTGAAGCCTATTAGATTCTGATCCAGCCCTTTATTTTAACTATAGGTAAGTTTCTTTCTATTTCAAGTATGTCTCTTGTAATCAATATTGTAGGAGTCTGGTTTCTAATCCATTCTATCTGCTTCTGTTTTATGGGTGATCTCATCCCATTCACATTCAGTTACAATTACTAACTGTGTATTTCCTTCCATTCCATAATCTTCTGTTTCTCTTCCTTGTTTTATCCTGTTCCTCCTCAAAAGTCTATTTTGCTTCCAACCACTACCTCCCTTAATCTGACCTCCCCTTTATCATCTCCCCTACTTCTCTTATCTCCATTTCCCTCCTTTTCCCCTGTTGGGTAAGTTATATTTTGATCCACAACTGACTGCATATTTATTCCTCTTTGAACCACTTCCACTGAGCGTAAGGTTCAGGCATTGTCCACCCACATTTTCTCCTCCATTGTAAAAGCTCCTGCTTGCCTGCCTCTTTTATGTGAGAAAATTTTCCCCATTGTGCCTCTTCCTTCTCCTTTCTCCCAGTGCATCTCTCTTTCTTACCCCTTCTTATTTTCTGAGGTCATTCCACCATAATTGATGCATAACCATACGTTCTATGTATGTAAACTTTTTTTTAACTGCCCTAATAATGATAAAGTAACATATATCATCTTCCTATATAGGAATGTAAACAGTTTAACTTTATTAAGCCCCTTATGGTTGCTTTTTCATGTTTACCTTTTCACCTTCTCTTGAGTCTTTTGTTTGAATGTCAGATTTTCTCTTCAGCTCAGGTCTTTTCATCAGGAGTACTTGAAAGTCTTTTGTTTCATTAAATTTCCACTTTTTCCCCTTAAAGATTACTCTCAGAGTTTCTGGGTAAGTGATTCTTGGTTGTAAGCCTAGTTCCTTTGCTTATGGCATATAATATTCCAAGTCTTTCACTCCTTTAATGTGGAAGTGCTAAATTTTGTGTGATACTGACTGTGGCTCCATGATATTTGAATCATTTCTTTCTGACTGCATGAAGTATTTTTTCCTTGATGTGGGAGTTCTCAAATTTGGCTATAATATTCCTGGAAATTTTCATCTTGGATCTCTTTCAGGAGGTGATCAGTAGATTCTTTCAATTTCTATTTTATCCTCTGGATCTAAAATACTGGGGCAGTTTTTCTTAATTATTTCCTGAAATATAATATCTAGGCTCTTTTCCTAATCACGACTTTTGGGTAATCCAGCTTTCTTAAATTATTTCTCCTTGATCTGTTTTCCAGATCAGTCATTTTTCTAAAGAGATATTTCATATTTTCTTTTATTTTTTTCATTCTTTTGAGTTTGTTTTATTGTTTCTTGATGTCTCATGGAATCGTTAGCTTTCAGTTGCCCAATGCTGCTTTTTGAGGATTTCTTTTCTTAGTGAATTTTTGTGCTTCTTTTATTGTTAGACCAATTCTGTTTTTTTAAGGTGTTTTCTACAGTATTTTTGTGTCTCTTTCACCAAGCCATTGATTATCTTTTCTCAATTTTCTTGTGTCACTCTCATTTTTTTTCTCTACTACTCTTATCTCTTTAATGCTCTAAGGAATTCTTGTCAGGTTTGGGTCCGATTAGCATTTTCCTTTGAGGCTTATCATTTTCACATTATTGTCTCCTGAATTTATGTCTTGGTCTTCCCTGTCACCATAGTAGCTTTTTACGGGCAAGTTCTTTTTTGTTGTTCACTCATTTTCCAGTTTATTTCTTATCTTGTTATGTTAAAGTTGGGCTCTGTTTTCTCTTGGAGTTGGACGATGCACTGTCCCAAACTCCAGCCTTTTTTGTTCTACTGTTTTAAAAGCTAGTTCTGGGGGACTGCAAATTTTTGGTGCTTCTAAGGCACTATGATCCAGGGAGAGACTGCCCTCCTGGTCTGCACTATCATCTTTACCTTGTTCTCCTGAAGCTGCAAGTGTCAGCACTCCTCTTGATCTTGGAATTGTCACCAGAGCTCCTGTTCTTCTGCAGCCACAAGTGCTAGTGTTCCTCTCTACCTTAGAACTCCTTTGTTAGTGACCACAAGCACCCCTTTCTGCCCTTGAACTATGACTGAGAACTATGTATTGGCAATAGAGTTGTTAATCAGTACCAGTTGCATTCTTTGCCAGCAAAGGATCTCCCATAATCTCTTACTGACCAGTTGTCAATCCCCTTATTATCCCTCTGGGCTGAGAGCCCCCAAATTTGCTGCTGCTGCTGTCATAGCCACCCACGAGACCCATGTCTGATGCTACTGCTATGATCTGGGCTGATTCCCACCACAATGTTAGAGACCTGTCTTGTTGATGTCCTAAAGTGTCTTAACCTATGGAAATGTCTCACTCTGACCTTTTGTTGTCTTTTCTGCTCCAAAATGTGATTTGAGCAGTTTAGCTTAAAGTTGTTTGGAGTGGAATGGTGGGGGAGTTCAGCTGGTAACTGCATCTAATCCACGATCTTGCTTCCATCCTCTCAGTCATAGGATGTTTGAGTTAGATGAGACCATAGAGATTGTCAAGTTCAATACATACCTTTAATAGATGAAAGATTGGGTCCTTTCTAGTTCTAAAGTTCTAAACTGGGAGAAATAGCTAATAAAGTTTGTTGACAGGATCCAAAAAGACCACATTGGGTCAAATCTAATAAGATGAAATTAATAAGAAAACATATTAAGCCCCATACTGGGATTTAAAAAGTCAGCTGCACAAATAGTAACTGGAAAGGATGTGGCTTACTCAGCAGTTAGTTTGAAAAAGGATTGTAGGTTTCAGTGGACTAAACTTTGTGTTTTTAACAATATGTAATGGCAGTCAAAAAATAGCAAATGGTAATCTTAGCCTGCATCAAGAGAAGTACAGCATCCAGAACATGAGAAGTATTAGCTTTACTATATTGTATTTTGGTCAGACCAATACTGTAATATTACGTTTAGTTCTACACTGGATAATGCCTGGAGGAAGAAAACCAGGAGGGAGAAAGACCTTGCAATCATGCCATGGCACAATTAATTTAAGAAATTTTGAGGAGAGGAGATTTAGAGAAAATATAACTGCCTCCAAAGATTTAAATGACTATAACTCAGAATAGGGATTAGGCTTATTCTGTTTATCCTTAAAGGGCAGAGCTTGGAGCAGTAGATGTAAGTTACAGAGACAGAGGCATATTAAAACTCCACAGTAAGAAAAACTTCCTAGTAATTGGAGATGTCCAAAAGTACATTAGGCTGCCTCAGAACAGAGTAGATTCTTTTCATTTTAGAGTTCGTCAAACAGAAGTTGGATGATCACTCATTGGGAATTTTGTATAGAATGTTCTAGGAGGGACTTGGGCATTCTCATAACTTTATGATTCTACAATACTCTTCTAAGAAATCAAGAACCAGAGATAACCAATGACATGATAAAGGTCATATCGTTCAGTGGCAAAGCTGAGACTGACACTCTTATATCCTGACTCCTATTCCAGTCTTGTTACCACTCTTTTCTGCAAAGTTTCCTTGCTTATATTACCCTGGGTGTAGCCTCTTAAGAAGTAGGTGAGTTTGGACCATCCTGATTAAACTTTCAGACCCAAACTCCAGCACTACTCTGTGTTATTAACCTATCAGAGAAGTAAAATGACCTAGCGATTTTCCATGACCACATCCTAAATATCATTGATTTCCTAGGGAAGAAATAATCATTCAAGATTCTGCTTTGCCTTTACATTTAGACATAGTTCCTTATCCACTAATTTCGTTGCATTTACCTATGCAATATATCTATTCCATGTAAAGGAATATATATATATGTACATATATATATATATATATATACACCTCATATTGATGTTGTGTACAGTGTATTATTTTATGGCTGAATGTGAGAGGCATTAAATCCTAAAGGAAGCAGGAGTCATTATCTTTTTCCTCTCATGAAGGTTTCTGTTTTCTTTATTTTTTTTAGTTGTTTGATTATTAGGTGCTATTTGAGATCATCAACCATCTGAGTTGCCATTTTTATGTAAAAATATTAGAAAAACTGGTTAAGGAAGAAAATTAGTCCAATTTGGTTATCTTTTTTCCCTTACATAAAGTGTGAGGTAGATGGTTACCACAAAATTGGCAAAGCTGTATTTTGCATGATGGGAAAACTTTTTTCCAAGTGTGAATAATAGATTATCAGTTTGCTAATGAAAAGTATCATTTCCCTGGTATATTCTTAGGCTTTTGGAATAGGGCAGAGGTTGAAGGATTACTTAATGTATGAGGTCTTAGCTTTTTTTTTTTGTATGCCAGGAGCTCCTTTGGCAAGTCTGGCAAAACCTACGGACCCATTCTCAAATGAATGTTTTTTAAATGCATAAAATAAAATGTGCAGGATTACAGAGGAAACCAGTTCTGTGAAATAATTTTTTTTCCTTATGCCCTTTCATGAACCCCAGAAATTGGCTATGGACCCCCACAAAAGGTCTCTATATCTTATTTAATAAGCTTTGATTAAATGATGCAGTGATCTAGATTTATCTGTTTTTTTTTTTAAATTGCTTTGGTGGCATTAGGGTTAGATTTTGTCCTTAATCTCCTGATATTTTAAAATTCTGCTTCCATAGTACAAATTAGGCATATTAGGAAAAATGTTTCATGTAAGCTGAGGGTGGTAAAAATGTTTCCATTTTCTTTCCTTTCAGGAACCACGACATTTGCAGTTTTTCAGTGAATTTGGCAGTAGTGATATTTACATGGCATTGGCAGGCAAAAAGACCCATGGTGCCCCAGCAAACTATGGATTCTGTTTAAAGGTACAGGCTTACTATTTTGATAGATGCATAAAAGCAGGCCACAGCTTTTTTAGGTAAGCTTTAGTTTCTTTTAAATTTTTCTTAAGATAAAAAAGAAGCAGCTTTCTCACAAATAGGAGAATTTTAGTGGCTTTTATTTCAACAGGTGTTACCTTCAAGATATGCATTAATGCTAAACAATGTGCTGTGGCCTTCTAGCCTAACAAAGCAGGAGGGAGCCGAGACCTGAAACTGCTCTATGCAGATGAAGAGCAGAGTAGGACGTGCTGGGTGACAGCGATTAGATTGCTTAAGGTACTCTTTCTTGTGGAGCTAATTCTTGTTAAATACTTTTACCATATAAAGTAGAGAAATTTTCCAACCTACATTAAATGTTATCAAAAGTTAGAGGTGCACTCTGTCTGTCTGTCTGTCTGTCTTTCTCTCCTCAGAGATTATCTTTACATTTTTTAAAAATTGTAGAGGTTAAAAGTTTTTTGTTAATTAGAATGTGGTTTATCCTTTCTTTAAGACTATTACATTTAAGGACAGTGTGATTTATTTCTGCCTGAAATTAATATAACAGAAATAAGGTTAGTCTTTGGCATTGTAATATTTCCATGATAAAAATATATTCTTTAATCATCTGTCTTTAACAATGCTTCCTCTGAATTTATAAAAATGTTACCAATGTTACAAATGATGATAATCTATTTAGAAAAATGTACTCAGCTAGTATAATATAATGCAATTATTTTAGATTTCTTAATTATTAGGTTATATTCATGAGCTCCAAGTTCCTTTCCACCACTAAATTTTTTCAAATTTCAATTTTTGATTAATTTTGCTTTGAGTATAATTTCTTAGATCTGTATTTGTACTACATAGGGATCACTACTGCAAGGAAGACAATTCGTCAACTTTTTAGTTTGTGTATTCACTCCTTTTGAGGTCATGAGTTCTATTAGTTCAATGTACACACCAAAGAAGGGAATAGAAAAAAGGAATGAGTGTTTTAAAAATTAACAATAAATGACATATGAAGAAACATGCTATCTGCATCCAAGGAGAGAACTGATAAATAGAAGTATGTATAGAATAATACACCTGTTTGTGTCTAATGTTAGTCCTTGGGGGGGAGGGAAGAAAAAAGAAGAGAAAAAAAAGAAATTTTTAGGCTATTTGAAAGGAATAGCAAGTTGTGCATAGCAGATTTACAGTTTCATATGCAATCTTTTTTATTGTATTGTTATGGAAATGCTTATTTTATTTCATAAATTAAAAATAAAATAAATTAAAAATGTTCAAATGATGGTTATACCATCACTTGGATACAAATCAGTTTAATGCCACTTTGAGCTCCTTCACCATTTCTTAATAAAGATCCTCACTTTGGAGGCAATTACACAGATGGCTTAAAGCTGATATTTTTAATAACTATGGTCTTACATTGATTGAAAAAGAGTCATCTGAGGAATACCATATTTATATCCAACAAAAAAGAATCCTCTTAGGATCATGGATTATTTACATCTAGAAGGGATTTTAGAAGTCATCTAATCCAACCCCTTCATTTTACACCTGATGAAACTGATCACAAAGGAGGTTGAATTAACTTGCCCATGGTCAGCTTGGTAGTAAGTGACAGAACAGAACTTGAACCCAGATTCTCTGTCATAAAATTTAATGCTTTTTCTACAAGATAAAACATGGCACCATCCCATCAGTATTGTTGCTCTTGAGATATGGTACGTAAGCAAAAAAATGTAATTTATTACTCTAAATTAATTTGTTGCAGTTTTTGTTCTTAAAACCCCCCAAGGTTTTCTGAATACTTAATTTCCACACTGCATACATTTAGGCTTTTTCTATTGATATTGCTTTGTTCTAAACCCAGTCTAGTAATTTGAACTCATCCAAGCTTTATTGGCGAAGACTTAACATTGGCAATGTGTATGCATTTAACAAGTTTCTATTTAATGTATTTATAGTAAAGCAAAAATTGGCCCGCCAATTTAATTTATGAAGTGGACTAATAAGTCTGGAAGGGGCTTTGTGATCATTTGGTATTGTCTTCAGGTACAAATACTATACATATATACATACATCTATCACATTTTTTCCCTTATAAAGTTGTTTGGTATATTATAAATGCTACATGAAGTTCAGTGTATGGACAGTTAAGGATTTGTATTTCTTTTGCATTCTTCTAGTTGATTAAAAAAAACCAAACTTCTTATTAACACCTCTGATTCTATGAACCAGACAAGTAACCCCTCTGTGCCCCTGGCATCACTAAATTCTAAACATTGCAAAATAGGTGCATATTTGCATTGGTAGGGGTTGTATATTATACAGCTCAATCATGAGCTGTATATTATTGCACTTAGTAAGTCCACCTGAAGTGGTTGCACTATTAGAATTCACACTGCTTTCCATTGGGCTGGAATAACTTACCATATTTTGCATAATTGTGACTTCCAATTGTATGAATTTGAATACCTGGAACCACTAAAGGAAATTAATTTCAAATATTCAGATGATATTTAATAGGGATAACACTAAAGTTTTTTATTTAAATTTATAAAACCTGGAAAAAATATAGGAGAGTACATGGGTAAGCAATAGTTCATGTGGAAAAGATCTAGGAACCTTAATAAACTGTAACCTCAAGATGAGTCCCATGACATGAAAGCCAAAAACAAACAAATCAAACCTAAGGCCATTTTGGCTGTAATAATAGAAGCATAAAGTCCTGAAAAAGAGAAATGATGGTTCCACAGTGCTCCAGTCTGGCTGCCACCATATTGACAATGTGCATCATGTCCAGTGGAGGGCAACTGTGATGGTGAAGTGGCTGGATATGGAGCCATTGTAGTGGGAGTGGTTAGGAAGGTCACCGAAACATTCCCATGATATTCTGAGTCAATCAGGCATCATTTCTAAATTGTACCAAATAAGCATCATTTATGGGGGATTTCTCTTTCATTTAGATTTTGTGCAGGATATCCTGAGACCCTGGACAGCACCTATGTCTCCTTGTTTTATTCCTAACTTCATACTGATAAGCACAGCATCACTGAACAGTTGAGGTGTGCTACCAAGAAATCTTCTACCATCTTAATATGATCATGAAGAGAACCTTTTTAGGATATTGCCTAGCAGTCTACACAGGAAGAGAAAAATCAAGTTAATGACAAATACCTATTATTCAGAACATGACATACTTTTTAATGTTTTTTTTTTTTGGAGGGGGAAGGCAAGGCATTTGGGGTTAAATGACATGCCCAAGGTCACACAGCTATTAAGTATGTCAAATGTCTGAGGCTAGATTTGAACTCAGGTCCTCCTGACTACAGGCTGGTGCTCTATTCACTGCACCACCTAGCTGCCCCCGTGATACATTTTTCGATGATCCACCTGTTGAGTTAGTTTATAAGTACATATGTCTTAGGCACTACAAATGGACAATCATCTAAGCTGCAGAACTGAATAGGAAGAGGCTAGTGGGTTGGATTGAATTTGGGAAATTTTGTTGCACTTTTAGTGGTTCCAAGGACATGAAAAGACATATTTAAGAGCTATTCAAAACATACTTAAAGCACCTGTTTAAAAATTAGTGTTTTAATATTATCACGTGGAATACAAATCTTGGAATATTACAATCTCAGAATACAAATTACAGATGACCCAAATGGTAATAAGACATATAATGAATATAAGTAGACTGTATCCTAATACAAAGGATATTTTTTTGACTTATGCATAAGAAATCTTTTAACTCTGACCCCTTTCCAGTTCCACAATTAAAACATCATCAGGAGAAATGCATGAATATAAAAGTAAATGGGTTGTTCATGCAATGAGAGCGAGGGATAACATGGATAGTGGATTAGCCTGCCTGTGTATTATATTGGTGCCCACAAAATATTAAAAGACATAGTAGGGGTGGAGAACCTGTAGCCTTGAGGCCACACATGGTCTTCTAAATCCTTGGGTATGACCTTTTGACTAAGTCCCAAGTTTTACACAAGTCCTTTTATTAAAAGGATTTACTCTATGAAATTTGGATTCAGTAAAAAGGGCCATACTTGAGGACCTAGAGGGCCACATGTGACCTTGTGGTCACAGGTCCCCCAACCCTGACTAGAGGATGCCCTCCAGGCCATTGTGTAGATTCTATCCATGTATAAGAATCTTCATGAATGAAAAGGCATGGATAGATTAACATCTGCACTGTTGGAGAAAATACCCACGAAGATGAGCTCCAATGATCATTTTCTTCAAATAATAAAAGAAAAACATCAGAGAACTTAAGATTGAAAAAGGAATTTAATATAGATGTACAGATAAAGTTATTTATCTGTATTTGGTAAAAATAAAACCTTAAGAAATGATCATTTTTCTTTGACTTAAAAATGGTAAGTTGGTGCACGCAACATAGGTTGGTTCCCCATTTTTGAAGTTAAAATAACATCTCTAGGAGAGAACTAGTTCTTCTGAATAGTTTCAAATATTTCCCACAATATACATTCTGAGGGTGATATTTTCATTCCACTGCTTACCCTAAATATCTCTTTTAAGTAAACCATAGCTCTTTGCAAAGAAGAGAATTTAGCATGGAGCAGAAAGAAGTCTTGTCTCATTGACGTTTCATGTAGAAAGTAGAATAAGCCTGAAGGAATAGCTCCCAGTTTCAGGAGACAAGGACAAATTTGTGGAAAGTAATTGCATTTTTCACTAATCTCCAACCTCAATAGCAATAATATCAGGGATTTTTAACCCCCTTTTTGGTGTGTGTCATGGATCCCTTTAGTGTTCTGGTGAAGCCTGTGAGTCCCTTCTCAGAATTTCTATGTTTTAAATGCACAAAATAAAGTATGTAATATTACAAAGGAAAACAATTATGTTGAAAAAAATTATTTAAAAATATATAAAACACACGGACATACATATATACACATATGTACACATGTGGGTGTATTGATATACATATGTGGATATGTGTATATGCATACATAGTTCTAAGCATATAATACATATATAAAGTTCCCAGACCCCAGGTTAAGAACTTCTGCTCTAGATTAACTTTCCAGATATTTTCTTTCTGCTTGACTATCTATTATATTAACACCTACAACATGGATAATTAATGTTGAAAGTAAGCATTTTTTTGCTCAGTCACATAGTTCCTGTGTTCATTCATTCTCATGCTTGAATGTGGTATTCTTTTGCCTGTTCCCTACTATGAATTCCTGTAAATTCAAGGAAAAAAATGAAAGAAGTGACATAATACTGTTGACATCACCAAAGTATTTGATTTTTCTAAAACATTTCCTATGACACATAAACACATGACCTCAGAGGTCTTAGCTATGTGAGGATTTGTGAAATCACCTATAGTAGACCTTGATTCACTTTCTAAATCCAGTGGTTATCTGTCTTCTGAAGGAATGAATCCTGTGAAATGGTCATATTATTTGAATTTGCATTGCACATTTCCATTGGACCGGAACCAGTTACCATATTTTACATAATTATAACTTTAGTGCTGATTCAACTATCTGCAGCCATTTCACAATACTCATTTTTAGGAAAACGAATCTCCTGTGTGTTTGTGTGTGTGTGTGTGTGTGTGTGTGTGTGTGTGTGTGTGTGTTTTGTTAACATAGACTCTTAAGAGATTTGAGACCAAATCGTATAGCAAATTTTCAGCAAAAACTTGGTTATCCACTAATTTGTTTAAATAAGATTCCCAACTGCCAAGCAGTATGCTTCACTAAATAGCAGCCTATTTGTTGTTTAAGTAAATAATATAGAAATGATGTCCTGTTATCTTTAGAAACTTGAATTTTGGAGAGAAACAATCACCTCCATTAGGTAGCATTCTAAGGTGGTGTTTTTTTAAAACCAATGTTTACTTCTAATTTTTTCTTTAGCAAAGCCTCTGATTTTTTTTTTTTTGCTTTTTGGAGGGGGGAAAGCAGGATAATTGGGGTTAAGTGATTTGCCCAAGATCACATGGCTAGTAAATGTTAAGTGTCTGAGGTCAGATTTGAACCCAGGTCCTCCTGATTCCAGGGCTGGTGCTCTATTTACTGTGCCACCTAGCTGCCCCAGAGCCTCTGATTTTTTAAAAAAATGTATTTTCAGAACTCATTTTAAATGAGTTTTAAATCAAATTTAAAATTTTTAAAATAAAAACGTACAATTTCAAAGTATTGTGATGAAGTCAAAAGTAAAATATAAAGACCATATTTTTGCAGGAAAGAGACATTTCTTGTCTGTAATTAATGAAAATGATGAAAATATTCATTTTTCTTTGCAGTATGGTATACAGCTATATCAGAATTATATGCATCCATATCCAGGGAGAAGTGGCTGCAGCTCTCAGAACATGTCCCCTATGGTAAGTACTGTACCAGTGTACTGAATTTGTACCTTACTTTAACGTGATGCTCCTCACTTTGGTATTCTAAGCTGTATTGCTTCACTAGAAAGAAATAATGAACTGACATGTTTTGTTTTCTTTTCTCTAGACTTATCACAGAAATCTTATGTGATGAAGTCCCTTCATTATCTGTTTCATTTTACTTTTGTCATGCTTTGCAATTTATTTTTAAAGTTTTATTGATGCCTTTTGTTTTCTCATGGTATTTCTTGATATATCCCCTTCCCAATTAAGCCTGTAAGTTCCTTACAAGTTTGTTGAAATTGTAGTTATGTTTTTGAATTGTTGTGTTATGTTATTGACTTTTGAAGTATTTGAGAAAAGTTATTTTAGAATCAACTCTCAGTAGTGAAATTGCAGTACTTTTCCCTCAGCAATGTAGATCATATTAATTTCATGAGTGAATTTGTGTAATTGTGAAAGGTTTGCTTTTTAATTTAGCCAGTAGTTTGGACCTGGGAAGAGTAATACATAATATTCTTTCAGCTTTTGGCTCATGACCTAACACTACAATATATTTATAAAAAAATGAATGCAGATCTCTTTAAGTGCCACCTTCCAGAAAAAAGTTGAATGGTACTAATTAATCATATATGCAAGGAGGGCATTTATTGTTGCATGCATTATAGCGTGGGATCCTTTAAAATGTGCTACAATACAAACATCTATTTCCCTTCCTCAGGATCTAACTTTAATTTCCTGTATATTAATCCAAGAAACACATTCCTGTACTTTAAATATATAGCATGATATCTTGGAGGTACCCCGTGATGATAAATATATTTAGAATTTAGATTTCCCTGCCAGTGTTACAAGTAGGTTAACTTGTATTTTTGAAACCTGCATTTGCACTTGGATTTAAAATATTCTCTTCATGGCTGTGCCCAAGGAAAGAACATTTACCCTACGTGTAATGTAGCAGATGAAATGCGCAGTTCTAGGAATGAGGCATGAAATAATGTTGATTAGAAAACTTGATAGACTATATAGGAAAAGAGCTCCAAAGCAGTTAGTGATGTTACTTTAAGTTACAGAAGAGTGAGTTTCCATCATTGTATTGTTCTGCCTACAAACCACAAACTAAGAGCTACATATCTCCTTGAATTTTCTGAAAGTGGCCACTTTAAAATGAGCATTTTGCAAATAACTTGACCACTTATCCTTAAATTTGAATTTATGCACAATGAAAAATAGATTTGTGAGTCTGAGGGTTATTATATTCTTGTGATATCTAGAGAATAAAGAGAATCGTGTTGGGTAAACCCCTTTGGTGAACATAGGCATGAGTCTGAGTGGTGGTCACTTAGGGTGGGAAGTCATTAGTGAATTAATCTGTATCATTGGGAAGGAATACTCATATCAGTAAGCCCTCATATGCTTTGGAGAGCAATAGTTATTGCATACCTCATCCTCAGAGGGTGTGTGTGTGTATGTGTGTGTGTGTGTGTTTGTGAGTGCGTGTGTTTGTGTGTATGACACACAAAGAAAACCCAACATCTTCCTTTGGTAGCTGCACATTCTTTTTTAAAGAACTAAAACTTTACAGTTCAAGATAGCAACTTGATTTTTTTTGGTGGGCAATTGTTTAATTTGTAGAAAATATATTACTATCCATCTGTCCTGATCACTCATGTTCCAAAAGTAACAGTATGCAGGTATGATATTATGACTCTTCTTATTTGGAGGTAGTATAACTGTTGGCCAACTTCTGAGTTTATTTGTGAATGAAAAGACTGGTGTGTGAATAGTCCTTTCTACCTTGGGTCCTTTGATCTATTAGTGCCAGGCTCATCACTTAACACTACAATATATTTATAAAACAATGAATGCAGATCCTTTAAAATGCAGATTGCCTTCCAGAAATAAACTTGAATGGAAATGTAAGAGCAGTATGTGAACTATTGGGCCCTGACTCCCTGATTCATCATAAATGCAACAAGGGCATTTATTTGTGCATACACTGTCAGTGGGGCAACTGTTTTGATAAATGCAATGACATTTGTGAAGGCCTGATTTTAGTTGTAACACTGCAGTCCTCCAGTATTTTAAAATTGTGCTTAAGAATAACTTTTTACATCAAGGTACAGTTTGTGATTCCTTTTGCTCACACAGAATCTTAATGTCATATTTAAATGAATGTTTTGTTCATTCACTTTCAAAATGCTCTTTGGGGATTTTTAAATAACAATAACAACACCACCAATAGTAAAGAAAGCTAGCATTATATAACTCTTTAAAGTTTGCAGGGTGCTTTACAAATGTCTGATTTCTATACTCACAACAACTCCGGGAGGTAAGTGCAATGATATTATATATAATTATCATATATAGTATTGTAATCCCCATTTTACAGATGAGGAAAATGAGGTACAAAGCCTTTAAATAACTTTACCAGTATCATACAGCTTGTAAGTGACTGTGGCAGGATTTGAATTCAGCTCTTTCTCACTTCAGGTCCTTCACTTTATTCATTCTGCCACCTAACTGCCCAATGAGACATATCAACAGCTTATAAAACACATGTGAGAATGTCAGCTGAGAAATGAACATTAAGAATCTCTATTTATTGCTATTAGCTGAACTGCTGACCCTGCCTAACCAGCTGTGTCACAATAAGGGTAAAAGTAGGAATAGGTGATAATGAATATTTTTGTCCTTTACTAGTCCTAGAAAAGACAAGGAGAGTGCAAATTTTATTGATAGAGGGATATTCCAGTGCAAAAATCATATCTTGATGGCTTAGGATATTAACTTGATGGGTCCTAGTGAAGCAACAGAGCCTTCAGAAGCATTCAGACTTCTTTATAGGAAGCACTTTGTCTGTTCCTCAGAGGAAAGTGCTAGAAAAAGGAGATTTTTAACTCAACTTCACAGATTCTAATAATGCTTTTACTGCTGCTTTCCTGTGTAGTAGAATGAAGAAGCTGAAAGCAGCTCTTTTAAGTCAGGTTATTCTTCACATTTTTGTGTTAGAGTTAAATTCTTCATGCTTTTTATTTTCATCATGTCAAGAGAAATAGATACTTTCTGTATTCCTGCATTTGTTTTCTCCCAACTTATAGTCAGGTAATTAAGGGTATAGTATCTTATTTTTTTCATTGCTGACTTATGTACTCCAGGAAAAAAAGAAACATCTGGTTGTGTTTATTTTTCTTTCCTAACAGTATTTCTATGTTATCAGGAACTTTAGATTACATAGCCCATCTTGGCATGTGAAGATAGAGATATTCTAAGGATAAAGCTATCATTATGATGGAGGCTAGATACTCAGTTCAGACCTACGTGTTTGAGGCAGGTGGAGGCGTTTCATTAATGTCAGCAAAGCAGAAGTACATCTGGCTGGTCGACAGCCGTGCCCATAAGATCACGGGGTGAAAAGGGCAAACTAAGGTGTGACAGCAAATAGAGATTACAGAGACAGCATCTGTCTGGAAAGAGCAGCTGTCAGTTAGAACATAAAGGAGCCTCTAACAAATGGAAGATTGCATGCAGGATCTCTAGAAATAGAGATGAACCATACAAAAAGATGGTTGAGTGCTCCAGGATGGTTTGAAGAGAACATCACAATATGGTAATAGACTCTGTAGTGTAATGTGGCACAAAGTAAGTCCTAAGTTTGTTGTGGGGAGTGTTTTTATTCAAGCACATACTTGACTGTGATCTGTTACATGAAACAAGGACTGACTGGATCCAAGAAGACAGATCTAAAAAGTCCTTACTGAGCCATGGGGTCCCCCAGATGCAGGTAGGAAACTAATTTACCATTAGATCTTCATTTTAATTTTTGCCCCTTATTATCTGATGGGAAATAACTGTTAAAGAATCTATGTCCTTTTGGAGGGTTATCATTATTTGGGGGTGAGGGTGGGGAGGAGAAAGAAGGTGTGTTCAACTCTATTGTAGCCTGAATTGAGATTCTTCTGACTTTTTGTTTTGTTGTTGTTGTTGTTGTTGTGTGTGTGTGGTTTTTTGTTCATTTTCTACAGTTTGCTAGCCTAAGGACAACTGACTTAATGTTTGTTGTTGGCAAGGCAAATCTCATCTACTATCAATACTACAAAAAACTGATAATTAGGAATCAGGGTTTCTCTTCACAACTTTGGAGAAAAGAAATGGAGAAAGTTGTTGAATTGAATCAAGATGGCATATAGTCTTTTTAGTTCTTGCTGGCATGAGACGACATCTCTCTAATACCTTTGTTCAGCATAAAGAAAGCTGTTTTTAGAGCTCTTACATTTATTTGTTCTACCTCATAAAGTGAAAATGGTGTTTTATAAAGTTACAAGATAATTTCTCTCCTAACTGAAAATTTTAAATTATCCTGTAATTTTATAAAACACCATTTTCACTTTGTGAGGTAAAACAAATAAATGTAAATGCTCTAAAGACAGGTCTCTTAATGCTGAACAAAGGGATGAGAGAGAAGTTGTCTCATGCCAGTAAGAACTAAAAAGATTTTTGAAGGCCATTAAAATGATTATTCCTTTCTGAGTTATCTTTTTTCAAACCTAAACAAGAATGTGAGCAGATAATGTCTTTTCACTTGACAGATGGATTTTTTCTGTACTGTATGTTTTTAATCTTTGTAGTCTATCAACTTAATCTTATTGTACTAACAACTCAAAATAATCAAAATAAATATATTTTTTTTCTATTTTAGGAACTCTATAATTAACAAAACAACAACAGGTGTTTTAACTTCTTAATTTCCTGGATGGTTTTTGGTTTGGTCTATCACCCTCATTGCTCAGTGGATCATCATGCTCTAGAAAGAAGAACAATTTTGAGAGACAGCCCATCAAAAATATTTTAATATTTAAAAGTGAATTTTTTTTCAGAGAAGCATCTCAGAGAATTCCCTTGTTGCAATGGACTTCTCAGGCCATAAAAGCAGAGTTATAGAAAATCCCACTGAAGCCCTTTCAGTTGCTGTTGAAGAGGGATTAGCATGGAGGGTATAATAAAAACTTCTTTTTAAAAGATTATTTATCATTTTGCTTTTTTTTCATTCAAAATTTGAAAAGTGTTTTTTCTCCTCCCTTGCTCAGAAAAAAGGATGTTTACGACTGAACACACATGGTAGTCCCACTGCTTCTCAAAGTTCCTCAACAAACTTAGGTATGTTTGTTTATGTTACTGGAAATAGAAATCGTGTGTAAATATGTAGCTGAATTTAGGATGGATGTGGTAGAGGCTTCATTTGACTATATAACTTTAAGAGAGAAATCTTGAAATATATTCATGTGATTTCTTCAGCTATTCATAGAGCACAGCCATGGTTTCATCACAGAATTTCCAGAGATGAAGCTCAGCGATTGATCATTCAGCAAGGACTTGTAGATGGGTAAGTACGGTATCTGGCAGTTGCTTTTATTAGGAAGTGCAGATACAAGAGCACATCCCTGGATTGAGTGTGGCTGTTCTTTGCTCCTCCCACGGTCCATAACTGGCCTTTTCATTGTCACAAGGAACAAAACAGATGAAGGCAAAAACAAATGAGGAAGATTCTCCTCAGTTGATTCCTCAGCCATCAGTTACATTTCCCACTCTGTGCCAATTTGAGAAAGTGTATTGTTGGTCACAGATGTTAATTATTGAAAAAAACCAGAGCTTGCATTTTGGGTGCCAGTTAAGTTGGCAGTGGTGGCTGGGGAAAAATGACAACAACAAACATGTTTTGATTTAAGCGTACAACTAATTTGCTATGTTAGTGTGTACATATTTCCTCCTCAAATTTATGCCTACTAATTGCATTTTCCAGGTAGCTTTTTTAGAGAAAGGAATAATTGTCCCCTATTCCAATTCCTGCTCAGAGAGGGAAAGGAAAGAGGAGAAACTTGTCTGAACAAATTAAATGCTGATTCTTTCCTGTTTGTGATACAGAATTTCTGCTTATTTTTACTGTTAGCTTTTAATCCTCTCTAGCTCATTTATATTCATAATTGGTAGAGATTATGAGAAATGTTAAATGTGATTTGGGGCCAATGTTTACAGTTATATTCATACATTTCCTTTGGTGCTTTGATGAACCAAATAAACTCAAGCAAAGAAAGTTATAAAATTTAATATGTGAGTAATACTCATGAGACCTTTATTTTTCCTTTAGTCAAACTTAAAAAAAAGTTTTATGTTCTAAAGTACCACAAAGGTATTTTGTGGACAAAGTTTGCCTTGGTATGATGCAGTTTCTTTATAGGAGTTTATGCATAACACTTACTCTGTTATGATGATGTTGTAGTGTTATATGAATTCCCACAATGTCTGTTATTTTCTTTTATCTTAATTTTCATACTTTAATAAAGATAACCAGACAATTGAAGAATACTTAACATTTACTGAATTTACTAACCAAAACTGTCTGTGGACTGGTAAGATTCCTACAATGAAATACATAAAGCACGCATTTATTGGAGCACCTGTTATGGGCCTGGCACTGTGGAGGTCTTGGCAGAGTGCAAGTACAAAGAATGAAACAATTTCAACTTGCAAGTACCTTATGTTCTAATGGGGGGAGCTAAGTACATATAAAAATATATACCTCCTACTTCTAAAGCTTCTATTTTTGCATATATACACACATATGTATATATGTAGTATGTTTGTGTGTCTATATACAGAGAGAGGGAGGTAAGGTATGGTATGATGGGGAGAAAAGAAGGCAAGACCATTCAGAAGATGATACTTGAGCAGTTTATTTATTTATTTATTTATTTTGCCTTTTGGAGGGCAATTGGGGTTAAGTAACTTGCCCAAGGTTACACAGCTAGTTTTTTTGTGTGGGTGTTAAGTGTCTGAATCCAGAACTGAACTCAGGTCCTCCCAACTCTGGGGCCAGCGCTTTACTCACTGTGCAACCTAGCCACCCCTTGAGCAGTTTCTTAAAGAAGAGAGATTTTGTAGCAGATATAAGGTGGTAGTACATTCTAGGGTAGGTATGAGGACATCCAGTGCAAAAGCATGGAGGTGGGAGATTGAATGTTGTATGTAAGGAACAGAGAGAAGTCCAGTTGGGCTAGATGACAAAGTTTAGGACAGGGAGTCATGTCCATTAAGGATGGAAAGATAGCTTTAGTGGGTCCAGTTTGTGTATCTCTTCAAAAACTAAATTGAAGAGTTTACATTTTATCCTATAAGCAAGAGGAAAACAAAGGGGTTGGTTGTGTAAGGATGACAAATGATTAGATCTCTGCTTAAGGAAAATTACTTTGGCAGTCTTATCTTGGATGCACTGGAGTGGGAAGAATTTGAGGCAGAGAGACTAATTTTAGATCAAAATAATCTAGACAAAGGCTGGTGAGAGCTGAACTAAGGTGGCAGTTATGCTCACAGAGAGGGATCAGAAGCAAGAAATATTGTCAAGGTAGAAACAATAAGATTAGGCAACTGATTGGATATTACAGGTGAGAGAGAGGGAGGTGTTGAGGATAATGCTGAAGCTAGAAGCCTGAAAGCCTAGAATAATGGTGATGCCTTTGACAGAAGGTGAATTGGAAGAGAGATTTAGGGGGTGAGATAAGTTCATTTTTGGACACATTAAGTTTAATATTTCTCTAGAACACACAGTTTGAAATATCCAATATACAACTGATGATACAACATTGAAGCTTATGAGTTTGGGAGTCATCTGCACTGATAGCTAAATACATGAAAACTAAAAAGGTTACTGAGAGGGAGAAGAGAAGAAGGCTGAGGGAATAACCCTATGGAACACTCACTCCTAGGTGATGGCTCAAAAGGAACAATCTAGGAACAATTGAGCAGGAGAGTAAATGAGAAAACTTAAATATTGAAATATAGGTTTCAAGAATAAGAATTTCATAATAAGAGTTTCTCAAATGAATAAAAAGATTGACAGTTGGAAAACACTAGATGGATGCTGTGTTAGCTATTGTGAGGAATACAAGACATGACATGGTTGGTCTCCTATTCTCAAAATGCTAAAAATCTGGTAAGAGAACTCTATTTTTTCTTAAAATATTGAGTATTTCAGAAATTTTCATTGATTATGTTTCATGTTTTTAGTTATTCTAAATGAGGACTTATTATAGTTGGCATATACATAATAAGAAAACATTTTTATATTATCTTAGTCAAGTGAAGCTGGTAATTTAGTCCAAAGATATTTTAATTTCAGTAGAAGATTTTGTGGGGACCCGATACTGATGTCTGGGTAAATAAGACTTTTATGCAAGGGATTATCACAAGTATTTTTTGAAAATGGAAAAATATTTAAGATTTGCAAATAGTAGTTGATCAATAAGCATTCATTGGGTGCCTACTATGTGCTAGGTAACATCACAGGGTTGTCATGAGGAAATTGCTTTGTTAACTTCATAGCATTATATAGATGTGAAATATGACACACACTTTGTTAGAGCTTAATGTTATATTTGAAAGACTACCTCAATTATAATCTAATGGGAACAGAAAGCATATAGGACTTTAAAAAAAGTCTAAGGGGAAGACTTGTACATTATTTTTAATCCACTATCAGTCTTATATCATTTTGATATTATAAGACTATATAAAGAATATACCTTTGTTTAACTTTCTTCTGCATCACCCTGGAAAGAATTGGTCCACTAGGTGGTGGTGGTGTTCTACTTAGGAGAGAAAAAAGATTTACAACTTGATTTACCAATAAAATTCACTTTTGTCCTATCTGCCAATGATGTAATGTCTGGAATTTCACACTAACACAAATGAAATGGGACTATCACTGGACAGGCACTGAAGCTCAAATCTAAATGTCTTTCTAACTAAGCACCAGGGAAGGTAGCATAGGATTTGCCAGTGGGGTTTGTTGAAAACAGGCTGTTTGCCAGCAATTAATACAAAACTGGTTTTATGCTGTCTTGCCAGTAAATAAGGATCCATGTCTGGCAACATTTTTCTCTCAGGCCATTAGGCCATGTCTTGTTTTCTAGCTTGATATAGCAGAAGATTTTTTTTGCTTCATCTTTCAAGGTTAAAGTGAGTTTTGTTTTGTTTTACAAATCTTTTTCTATTGTCTTTATGGTCCTTGTGTTTTTCCCATTTTATTAAATTTTCTACTCTTATCTAAACAAAAAAAATCATTTCAGGATTTATGGCATTTATTCAATTCCTTTTCTACTATTCTCATTGTATATTATGTCTGTAACATTAGCAATCAGACTAAAAAAAGAAGAAAAGGATTGCAAATAACATACCAAAGTTAAAAAAAGTAGTTAAGACCTCTTTCTAGGTAGAAATTTTTCTTTTTCAGGGCTTAGCATGACTTGTAAGGTAAAGTAATACTATGCCAATGTCATTTCTTCTAGGTAATAGTATTCACACTTAGATGTCAATACTCAATTTCTCCATATGAAAATCACATGTTCCCAGTTGTTGATACTTACAAAGCATTTTATTTGGGCGGGGGAAGCTACTGGAAATGAAAGACTGAGTCTGTTAAAAATGACATACTTTAATTTAGATGACAGTTGTAGTTGAGATTTTCTGAGAAAAAATACAAAGAATTTCTTGACCTTGCTGAATTTATTTCATACCATTGAAATTCACATGAAAGGTATATATGAGTGGGCTTACTATATTCAGACATAACTGACACATTTGCTTCTGTTTTTGGCTATTTCTTTGAAATCCATGCATTCCTCAGAAACATGCTGAACTTCCTTTTTTCTCCTTAGAGTTTTCTTGGTACGGGACAGCCAAAGCAACCCCAAAACCTTTGTACTTTCATTGAGCCATGGACAAAAGATAAAGCATTTTCAAATTATACCAGTAAGTAATTTATCATTGCATATTCTTATATTGGGAGTTATCCCAATGAGTACGATTTTGGAAAACTTTTTTATTCTTTTCTTAAATGTTATTTGGAAGATTTTGTTTTGGCTGGAGTTATGCTTGGCATGGATATCTTTTAGGTCTGAATTAATAGAAGGAAGAGAGAAAATATTTGAAAAAAATGAATTTCCTTTAGTTGTATAAAATTGATTTAGCAATGTTGTATTCCCTGCCACCTGTTGTTAAAAGACCCCCGTAAAGAAACCTTCCGAATTTTATTTAGTTCTTTCTCAGTAAAACCATCTTCCATCTTTTCAGTTCTCCTAAATGCCCTGTTTTATGACTTTGCAAGGAAATATTGTGAAGCTTTGGGGAAGTGTTAACACATATTTTCTGGGCTCAGATAAATTTCTCAACTACTTTTTTTGAATAAAGTATTATGATGATGATGATGATTTTGTCGTTCTCATCTTTTTTTTTTTTTTGCTTTTTTGGAGAGCAGTTGGGGTTAAGTAACTTGCCCAAGGTCACACAGCTACTTGTGTGTGTGTGTGTGTGTGTGTGTGTGTGTGTGTGTGTGTGTGTGT